>NC_143573.1:69276250-69452500 GCF_054136105.1 Typopeltis vanoorti | reverse complement strand
ATTATTATTATTATTATTATTATTATTATTATTATTATTGGGATATCAAAATACCGTTCGCAGTTGTCAACGTTACCAATAGAAAACAAAACAAAAAAACTACCAATGACTTTAAACCACTTTATATCATTAATTCTAGTCTAGTTTGACGTGTGAAATGTTGTTGTTTATTTAATTGATGCATTTGGTCTTCAATTAAATCAACAAAAACAATATTAATAATGTTTTTTTTTTTTTTTTTTTTTTTTTTTTTTACGCTGGAGTAACTCATTAAAACTACATCCTGGTTGGCTGGGGCGGAGAGCGTTTCTGCTCTCCTATCAACAGGACGCAGGTTCGAATCCTACTATGGGCAAATGTTTGTACACATTTTTAGTGGTAGACGGGCTGTATCGTTGAATGTGACCCCCTCCCCCTCTGCTTATTGTGGGCATAAAGTGGTGTTTGAAAAAAAAAAGAAAAAAAAGAAGTCCGCTTTCGGTCTCTAGCCAGGGATTTCAGATTATCATACCATTATCTCACACATCGTACCATTACTATATAATATACTATAGGACATGCTACCCTTTTTTTTTTTTTTTTTTTTTTGTCGGTAGGAGTTACTTAAAAATGACTAAAATAAAATAAAATAAGCAACTGAAACAAAGCAGTTTTTGGTCTATGTGCTCGAAGTCAGTTTATCTGCTATCATTAGCAAATTATATTGTGTAATGAAAATTACGTTAATTTTTAATAATTCTGTATAATTTTCTTTGGTAATATGAACCGATTAAAACCGTTATTAATATGACTTGGCGCATTTCCACAAGGATCATTCCAAATTTCATTAAATTCAGTTAGCTAGAGGGGATTGGGGGTGGGTTGATCTATGCTTACAATTAGAATGAACAAACAATGATTTTTAGTATTTATTTTTTATCTTGAGAATGTAATCATTGATTGCTCATCAATGTTATCAGTAGAGTAATATGGTTTTACTGGGGGGAAACCAGTAAAACTATAAAAGTGTATCAGAAAACTTGTATAAGTTTTCTGATACACTTCTCCCAGAACTTCAGCTAGTTCTAAAGAACTACCAGGTAGTAATGTTCTGTTCGACGATTATAGATGTATTAGTTAATAGTAGAAGATAAAAAAAATAAAAAAAAACCTTACCAGATACTTCTCGTAATAGAACTATTTTCTATTTGTTCTCATGACATCTACAACTTTAATTCACAATAAATGCGAAACAGGAATGCTTTGCTTTTCTCAATTTTTGGTAATAAATAAACTCCTCCAGTGTATATTAAGATAATCACAACTGTTTGACGTCCGTATACGTAGGATTATGCGTATGCAATCTCTTTTTTGTTTACCCCTCCCATCCTTCCTAGGTTGATGTAAATAGGAAACTACCCACACGTTTGGCTTCCATTGACGTCTATCTTAAGGTAGTAACTACTTCCGGTGATTGATAACAAAACGCGCAATCTTTTCTTCCCTGGTTTTCTTCGTATTTGAGACGGAGGCAGCTGGTACTGAGGAAACAAAGCCCTCGTTAAATAGGATCTTTAATTGGCTTCGTTAACTCTTTCCTGTCTTTATTTATATGTTTCGATTATAGTGTTTTCTTGAGGAAGAATATTGGTGCTTTATATTGAGTTTTTATTTCCTTGATAATTTGCAAGTTAGATCTGTGTGCTATCGAACATGAAAGATCCGATTTTATTAACATCTTTCAAGTTAGCAAAGAGTGTTATATTAGGATATCTGTCTAGTTTTATACTATAAATAATCATGACCAGCAGCTAGTCGGCATTTCTTAATTATGATAAATATATATTTCTAACTCTTTGATCTAAATATGTTTTTATTAATTTAATAAATATAAGGCAAACTGTTTTTTTTTTCCAGGACTTTTTCCCACAGTTTCTATCACAAACTGCTCCAGATTCCTAATCCATATGAAATTATAAATAAAAAGAAAAACGTAAATGCAAAATAATTTATCTTTACGATTTCTATATTTTTATATAACTTTAATAATTACCGATGATATATTCACGGCATGACCAACTAAAATTGTGTAATTATTTAAGGATGACCCCCCTATTCTGTATTTTGACGCCTTTAATCTTCTCCCTCTTTTATTTTTTAAAATATTGTCTATGGAAATCTCTAGTAATTGAAAAATTGAATTGAAATATTATTCTCCTTATTATTATCTGAGACCTACGGTAATTAAGGAATCATTCATCGATGGAGGATATACAGTACATCACTCAAGCCAACCGTCATACTTTCCCTTAAATTCATTTACACTAAATGCACTCACTATCTCTAAAGGCAAACTATTCCACTCACTGCTCTGTGAGAGAAAAACCTAGCTCTTACCCCTTTCTTGACTGCAAACAAACTTAACTTTCACGGATGCCCTCTTGTTCTCTCCCCACCTTCCATATAACGAAAACTTTCATCAGACGATATCCTATAACGCCCATTCAAAAGTTTATAGACTTCTATTACATCACCCCCTCTTTCTTCTATTAACCAGAGTCGGTAATCCATATACTCGCAACCTGTCCTCATAATCTAAATCCCACAATCCGGATATAATCTTTCTAACTCTTCTTTGCACCTTTTCCACAGCTTCTTTATTCCCTTGGAACTCGGGAGACTAAATCTCTGCACAATAATCCAGGTCTTATCAGGGCCTTTTAAAGAGACAAAATGACTTCCTTATCCTTACATTTGACATGTAAGGTGTGCTTCAACATCGCAATTATCCTCTGAGTTGTATTTGCAACTTTTGCTATGTGACTTTTGAAACTTCAATTTCCTATCCACCATTCCGCAAAAATCCCTAACCTCATCAGTTTCTTGTAGCATAACCCCGCTAATATAATATGCCGCTGGAAATCTCATCACCCCAAAGTGCATAACTGATAACATTAAACTGATCGCCGTTTTCGGTTGCCCAAATTTCCAGCCTATTCAAATCATTTTGTAAATGCTGAATATCAGTAGCATCCCGGATTACCCAGCCTATCTTCGCATCATCATCGGCAAACAATTGCACATCTGTTAGACCCTTCCTAATATCATTAATGTATACATTGGACAACAATGGTCCATGGACTGAACCCTGAGGTACACCACTGGTCATCTTAAATCTGGCAGATTCACACCACCATATACCACATTTTTGATATCTGTCTGTCAACCATCCACTTACCCATGTCAAGAGTTTATATTCTAATCCCATATTCTCCACTTTATGCAACAGCCTCTCATGTGGCATCCTATCAAATGCCTTAGAAAAATCCAACGTTATCATAGTATATTCATTCCCTTTATCCAACTCGGCGTAACATTTATAAAATATGAGTAAATTGCTCATATTTCATAAAATATCATAGAAACTGCTTTAATTGTCTATATAAAAAGTATAAATTCCAATTTTTTGGTAACATACTTTGACTAAACTACTATATTAATAATTCTATACATAAAAGCAATTTTTTCAATTTATCCTTTTTTTTTTTTTTTTACTTGTGGTAACAAAACTGCTTTTACAATTACTTATTTCCTTTCATATGATTTATTGCAGATATTTTTTTTTCTCAATTTCTAATCGATTCTTTTAATGCTCTTCTTTCGGCAAGGCAAAATTTTTTAGGCTGTTGGGAATTTAACAAAATCGTGGAGAACGAACTTTTTTTTCTTTCATCACATCTTTAGTTTCATGTAATCTATTCTTGAATTTGTAGATTTTCAAACGTATCATTCTTTGTAGATATTTTTCTTAATTATCCCTTTTTCTGATACCTACACATATTAAAACAATAATAAATAATGTCTAAACAAGAAATATTTCATGTTTTTTATAATAATATTATTATTGGCATGAAACTAGCTCATTAGCATGTCGCTCCGTTAGGAGGAGTGTAGCGAAGTGATCGCCTCGAGCAAACTCATGATAGTCGAATGCTAAAATTGAACTAAAATCTATTATAAACTATACTAAATTAGTGCAGTGAAGAACCACATCATGTTCATTCTAACTCCACTTTGAAGCTCTCTCTCTCTCTCTCTCCAAGTAACAACTTTTATCACTGTTCTTCTTTTAAAATTTGTGAAGCTCTATACTTTTCACTAGAAAATAGGCAAAATGTTTAACACCGTGGACATGACTTAATGAACTCTTTTCATTTCTGGCTGCAGTGTACTATTTTGTTATAAATAACTATATTACTTTGATCGTTCTTTTTCTGTTACGCACACAAAAAATGATACACGATTTGCATTTAGCAACTTTTTATTTATTTATTTTATTAGAGAATTCATCCTCGAGAGTTTGGTTGGTTAGTATATAGTACACTAGTACTTGGATGGGCAAGAAAGAACATGTTCACATTTGACTTGTACTGTGGATTGTATCCCTTCAGAAACGCATATGGTGGGAAACTGTTCCAGAGGGCAGTAGTAGAAGTGACAAACGAAGAGTAGAAATTTGCACTTGCATATTCTAACAGATCTAAATTGAATTTAAAATAAATTGGTTTTATTATTAACAAAATTTCATTTTTAGAATACAGATATATTTTGTGTATGTTCCGATCCAAGAAGATCGAGAAAATACCATATATATTGTTTTGAGCCTGTACCCCACCGCCACTTGAGAATACATATTAGGAATTTTGTGATGATCATGATTTGAAATGAGGGCACACTGTTAATACGTGTGGGCGCGCTCGCACGCGTGTGTATTTCAGGAACACGCAAACATCATAATCCTCACTAAGAAATTTATTATAATTGAGATAAATGCGATTTCTTGACCTTGATGTTAGTGTTTATTTGAATTTGATTGGATAGATGCTTCATTCTCATAACTGTTTTCCTTTAAGCCGATTGTTGCATTCGTTATTGGCAATTTCCATCACCAAATAACCAGCGCTAGACATGACCTCTTGGACCCTGATTCAGAGCCCCACCCACGATCCTGGGCTAAGTTGACGCCCAATACGACGACGCCGACTGAGCTGCATCCAAAAAGCCCTGCTTCTGCATATCATTTCTTGCAGAGGTTGTCAGACTAGCCTCTCTGAAAGGTACTCATTTCAAGAGCAGTGGCCCGATACTGGATCTTGGCCATTTGCCAACAGGTTTACCCCACGGCCACGCATGCGCTGAGATAGTCTGTACTTTAGGAATGTTTATTGTGTAACTTGCCTGTAGGCGATTATAGATTAGCAAACATGGCGCAAGAGTCTATGTCCAGGGTTATAATCTAGATGAAGGATTTATAATAATGAAAAAAACAAAAAAACCTCAATAACGTTGTTTTTTGTATCTCACCACACGCACACACAAACTAATGAAAAATTACATATAAAAATACAAAGAAATATCACAGTAATAATCTTAAAATTATCCTATATGCAGCGCGCGCTGTTTTATTTGTTGCGAATGGGATGACGAATCATCCAATACACCAGAAAATATCTCAATTTTAGCAACAGCTCATTCTATTAAAAGACTACACACACACACACACACACACACACACACACACACACACACACACACACACACACACACACACACACACACACACACACAGTGTTATCAGTACACTTCAAATTAAAAAGGATTACGTTTTAATTTCACATATACAGTTTGTCAACAAGTATACTTATCAAAACAACTGCTAAACATTAAACAGATACTTACAGACTCAGGGATTAGTGAGCTGCTTGAAATCATGGTACCCTGTTAGGTGGTACTGCCTGTGTCTACTGGAACAAGTGAGGGTAAACCTGTTTTAACAGTCGCAATGCCTAGAAATCACATGATTGTGTGACGTCAATCCCACTAGAGTGATGCAGCGTATCGTGCTTCAGTCACGATACAGAGATTTCATATATGTTGGCAAACACTTGATAAAGGGGCTGCTTATGCCCCTGTAAAGGTAGAGCCATCTGGTGGACGATGAAAAAATTATACAGCATAAGCGCTTGTAACTGACCAATTTAGATAGTAGAAATGCTCCTATTAACCCTAAAACAATTGAAGATGAATAAGCAAAATGTTCTACACTTTGTTGCTGCATGATTTTTTCATTAGCGCCTGCTTTTCCGCTTGAATTATATCTTTATTTCACTGTTCTTAACACAGAGAGAGAACGAATAGAAATATATCAAGAGATAGTGAACACATGAATATCTGGGATAATTAATTGATTATTCAGGTAGGATAACACAGGATGTTTAGCTTTTAACCACTATAGGATAACACAGGATGTTTAGCTTTTAACCACTATATGGATGTTTGTAATGTTTTAACGGCTTAAAACATTACAAACATCCACTTTCAACAATGTACGGTGGTATAAGACAAGAGAGAGAGAGAGAGAGATAGAGAGAGGGGGAGGGACTGAAAATATTGCAGCAAAACATGGAAAGAGCTTCTATTCTGGGAATAATAAAAACGATTAGATAAAAAGAGAGAGAAGAGGAGTAATTGGTGGATAAGAACACAAACCAAAATCAATAAACATTGGAAGAATAATAAAAGACACTAATTGTAAATAGTGTTTGGACAAGATATTTGATGACAATGTCTGAACAGACACCAAGAATTAGATCAAGCACTAAGTAGACCCCAGCTAAGATGGAACGATAAGATCAAAATATATAGTCATTTACGGAGAAGAGATGATAAATAAATATACCTCTCTATGTAAACCAGTTTACATAGAGAGGTATTCGTCTAGTTGTCGACTAAACAAGTTCTCTTACTGATGATGATGATGATGATGAACAGAGGAAAATGGTTCAAGGAGAAGTGTACATTTTTATTCGTTTTCACATAGTTAAAAAAGTATGGATTCATTATGGATTGAATTGGTCACATACCATCTCCTGATACATTTATGACATGATATTCGGTATATCGAAATAATATTCGTTAGAAATAACATAACTGTAACATTTCATTATAATGAATTCGTTCAAAAATCACGCTGATGTTTATTTACTTAACAAAAATATTTCTCCTTCACGGTGTACTTTATACATACTCGTACATAATATACCGAGTTTTTTAAATGTCGAGGCTGTAAACATCACGAGAAACATCATTAAAGCAAATAATTTCGAAAGTGTTTTGTTTCCTGCTCAGTAAACTAATTATTTAAGCTCATTTGCATCGTAAGATTTCTAGGTTATTTTTCTTTAATTTTTTTTTTTTACTTTAAGCTTTAGGGAGTGGGCATTTACTAGTGGCATATCTTAAAATTGGTTATCCCTCAACATATAGATTTATTGCTGAGAAAGACATAATATAATTATATTACGAAGTAATTCGATAAATAATTATTTTGCATATATTTGGTATGTTTCTACCATTATCAATTAATTATACGTATAAATATATTTGCATATAAATTCATTGTACACACAATTTAAATATAACAAATGCTTACACCTGGATTGTGAATAATGTGAAAGGTTTAATTCTGAAGCAATATTATTTCAAAATGAGTTCGTTTACTAATATTCTTGAGCTCCGGAGAGGTCGCTAACTTAGTTTAATTTTTACTTTGTGATATTTAAATAACTTCTCTAGCACCATTCATTTTCCAAAAAGGAAATCTGTAATCTGCAGCAGCCAGCGTTGTCTCCATCTACCACCATCCTCGCGGTTGAGTACGTTTCTGTGATATACTAGATAAGAGATATTCCTAATCTTAGTCATTATTTAGATGTAGCTCTATACGCGATTTTTCTGAGTTTCTGGTTTAACAACTCATGTTTCTTCCTGATGTTCAAAAGAGGGTCGGTTAAAAAATACCTAGGGAAAGTTCCTCTAGTTAGTGACAACGATAGAAGGTATATTGGTCTTTCTGCAAACCTAGCTTAGCAGCCTACCAGGAGCTACACTCAGCTGGAAAATTTAAAATAAGAAAAGTGGATAAAGTAATATGGTCAATGTTTAACGTACACACAAGTCCTGTAGGCTTCATGTTATACCTAGATTTGTCCGCTTTCGAATGCAAAGATATGACGTGCGTGCGTGTATGTGTGTGTGTGTGAGAGAGAGAGAGAGAGAGAGAGAGAGATGGAAACAACGATTAAGATTTTTCCAATAGATGTGAAAATTTTCTCCTCATTCTAGGCCGCAGGAGTTGCACCGGCTTCTCCGTTACGCCAGTGGTGTTTACTTTGCAACTGTAAATATTATGCTAACAAAAATTTGTGTACACTTGCGTAACCAGCACAGCAGTATTAGAAACGACCTTTGAGTGATTAGTTACGCAATTGCTATTTCGAGGGCATCAATAAAATGTATGTTACGATTACTATTTACATATTATTACATGGATCGTTAGAGGTATAGTTGACAAGAGAGCACATAAGACATACTTTTCGGTTTGCATAATGAGACGATTAACTGAAACTTTACGTCGAAAAAATGGACAGATTTCAAAGTTAGGTGGCAGTTTTGGATTCAGATGATTGGAATGTGAGAAAAGGAATGTTAAAAGAGATTTGAGGAAGTTTTGGAAAGTAATTAGTGTATTGCATGGTTATGACGCTAAAGAGCACGTGAGCGAGAGAGAGAGAGAGAGAGAGAGAGAGAGAGAGACCGACTTACTCAACGTTTGGTGACAATCCCTTAAAGGATGCTCCTTTCATCTAAAGAAGTATTCCAAGTCAGATTTTTTTGACCCAAGTGTATTTGTTGTGTGGTTCTCATGGACGCAATATGGACACTTCTTTTAATCAAATGCATCGTTGCATTTGATTAAAAGAAGTTTTCACTGTTTCTCATTCAAGAAGAAGACTTATGTAATAATTCGGTGCACAGTGTTTAAAAATTTTATAAGTAGTTCTCCCTGTGTGTCTCACTCACTCTTTTATGTTAAGTTAGGTAATATATTAAATTTTAAATGTTAAAATTAGAACTATAATGAAGTGATTTTTGTTTCTCATTTTTACTGATGTTAAATCGATTTAGTCCACTGTTGGGGAAGAATAATGTTCAGATAATCCAAACTTAGATATAGAAAAGAATTTAAATATGTCGAACTGGCTGGTGAATTAAAATAGAGCACTGAATATTAAAAAAAAGCTGCAATTTCAAATAATTTGGAATAAGAAATCGTTTGAAATGACTAGATCATCGAAAACAGAAATATAGGAATTGTTTCTGATGAATGGTCGAGGAATGTTCTGCACAGATGACTTCTGTAGTGCATCTTCATCTAGCGTGACATTAGTCCCACCCATCAGTGTTATCCCGTGTTCTTCATATGTAGATTATACACAAAAAAAGGGTAAAACAACATTCGATGTCCTACTTAAGTCACACAGCAGTAACACGAAGTTCAGTCACGTATGGTCATAACATGTCCAGCAGAGGAGTGTCGGTTCCATCGTCGCGTTTCGAATAACAGCTAAAGATTTTGTTATCTAAATGTCATTCTTAACATTATTGTCTTTCATGGAATAAGCTAGTCGTGGCTCTTTATATCGTTCCACTACATGTTCTTGGTCTGTTTCTTGTAGGTAGTCATGAAAGAGAGAAAGAGATCATCTGTTTAAAGTATTTAATATTTCGCGTGCAATTAATAATTAGGTTAGTCCCACTTCAAAAACACCAACTAGAGCACGAATGGTAAACATTATTGAAGATATTCACTTTTGGTTATGCCGTGCATATTGTTTCGCGGATCATATTAATGTTCATTGGGTTTACCACTAACAAAAAGCATTAAGCATTCCTTCAAAAAGAAAATTCTTTTGCATTTGCATGAAAACCTTACTTTAACTTATAATACTGATTTTATTATTATTATTATTATTATTTTTTGTTTAGTTCCAAAGTAGATTTATCTAAGCACACTCTTACTGTAACACTTTAAGGAGATGTTTCAAATGTTTGCTTACAGTGCTTCTGCAAGCAGATAACATCAAAAGAGAGATTTATTCCGATAGAAATTATTTAAACCAAAATTTGAAATGTCTTATATAAATAAACAGCATTAAAACAACTAATTGGAATACTAATGCGTATTCAGTATTTCCAGCAGTGTTTTAAATCACTTTGTAATGCCACAATTGGCAAATTTTCAAATGAATGACTCGGCAGTATTTTAGTAACTGGTTTGTTCTTAAAAATATCCTCTCCAGTATCACTTTTCAGTTTCCTAGACAATTATTTAAGACACGTTGAACTGTATTTATTCGTACGCATGTGCTTCCAGAATATTACTGTTCCGTTTGCCTTTAACACCATTTTCTCATTAAAATAACTTATTTCCATGCCTGTTATTATCAGTTTGGAGAATTGTATAGTGAATGCAACTGTTTCGCGTGTACACATGATATGCTTCAGTGTTAACGGAAATGCATATTTCCGGTAGAGGAAACAGCTTTATGGATGGGGCTTAGAAAATCATATGAAAGGAACATTAATGCTTATCAATCGCGGACTGAATACATAACGGTATCAAAATTATCAGAAATATACTGATTTCTTCTGCGTGTTTATTACTGATTTTGCCAGCTAGTGCTTACGCATACTTTTTTAATTTTTTTTTCTTAATTTTTTTTTCTCCTTTTTCAAAGGAAATGAAGCGATGCTACTGACGTCTGAGAAGCTTCCTTTCTTTCCTCTTCCTGTGACATAAATGCATGCGCTTTTCTGCAATTTTTCTCCGAGCAATGGTTAATGTCATAATTTTGTCAGAATATTTCCTCATATTCAGCAACTAGTTATACTCCTTTTTTTTCTCATTGACGTAATATTTATGTTCTCATAGGAGAAATACGTAATTAATTATCTAAACATAAGATTTCTGTCGTCACAAGATACGATATTTAAATAAAAAAAAGTAAAAATGTATTTACTTTTTATGTTTTGTGAATCTTTTTGAAATGAAATGAAGATTGTTTCTCTTGCTCTCGAAGACAGTAGTAATCATACCCAAACACTTAAAATTAAACAATTAAAACACACACAAATGTGGAAACTTCTTTTTATTCGCTGGATGCTAACATTTAGTTATTTATCTGATCTGAAACTTATCAGAAAAAAAAGGGTCTCAAATTAGTGTTATTATTATTATTATTGTGAACAATAATATCCGTCAAATAACTTACATATACATACTATACAATTTCGGAAATAATAGTACAATTTCTCACATGCAGTTCAGTTCAGATTTCAAATCATATCATACTATGCACATTGTGCAATTCATATAGTAGAACAATCCGTGTATTATTATTATTCGTAATAACGATGACAGTTACCTTGATTACCTTGATGGACCTGTGATTTCAGTCAGGATTTCTCCATAACGGTAGGTCGTAAAGAGTCCGGCTATTCCTGTCTTAAGCCTTTCTTCTCCATTTTCTTCAAACTTTCTTGATCAATAGGTCTTCCCACCTTAAGCCGGTCTTCTGCGTTTCCTTTTGCTATCTCTCGGATACCAATTTGTTACTCTGACTGTCCATCGGTTGTCTGTCATTCTGCCGAGATGTTCTGCCCATCTACGTTTACTGTTGTAGATTGCTTTTATTACATCTTTGAGTCCAAACTTCTTTCTGATTTCTGTGTGTCTTACGTGGTTTAATTTATTTATATTGGGCATTCTTCTTTCTATTGCACGTTGAGTTGTTATTAGGCTTTGCTCTTCTTTTAAAGTTGTGTTCCATGTTTCGCTGCCATAAGTTAATGCTGGTGGGATGTGACTGAAAAGGTGGGCTCTTATTTCTATATTTATGTTTTAGTAATTGTTGATTTTATTTTGCTCAAGGGCTTCCAAGCAGCTACTTTTCTCCTTGCTATTTCATTTGATATGTCGTTATTCATTTTTATGTACTGCCCGAGGTAGACGTAATTTTCAACTTTTTCGATGGTGTGGGATTCTAGAGTGATTGTATAATCTTTAAAGTATTCGTTTTTCATCCATCTTGTTTTGTCAGATGTATTTCCAATCCAATTTTTTGGCAGTTTTGGCTTATGTTATTCAGCATTGATTCTAAGAGTTCGGGGGCGTGAGATATTAATACCACATCGTCGGCGAATAATAGAATATTTAACATTTCACCATCAATGTTTATTCCACCTTTCATGTCAGTTTTTCGAATGATTCTGTCCAGAGTAGATATGAAGAGATTAGTTGATAGGACATCGCCCTGAGGTACTCCTCTACTTAAGTTAATTTTAATCGGGTGATTGAAAAGAGTGATATTTGTTGTGCCTTCTTTGTAAATATCTTTTATGAGCTGGATATATGCTATCTCTACTCCTTGTTCTATTAAAGCTTAGAATACTGCGTCATGTCCAACAGTGTCAAATGCCTTTTTAAAATCTATAAAAAGAAACCAAAGTGGCATCTGGTATTCTCTGCATCTTTCTCTTAGTTGAGTAACAGTTTGAATGTGGTCTATTGTCGAAAAGCCTTTTTCGAAACCGGCCTGTTCTTTGCAGCCATTTTCATTGATGGAAATTTGTATTTTGTTTAGGATGACTCTGGCGAATATTTTATATGTATGTGATAATAGGTAGATGGGTCTGTAATTACTAATGTCTTCTTTATTACTTTTTTATGCAGAATTATGGTCTCTGATGTTTTCCATTCAGTAGGTGCTTTCCTTAATTGTAAATATCGAGTAAATCTTTCTGCTAGAACTTTAAAGAGTACTTGTCCACCCATTTTTAATTCATCAGATTTCAGTAATGACAGTAATGGTTTACAATTCTAGTTCACTGTTACACAGGGTGGATTGCATGATTATCTGTTTCATTTTTTATATATATAAAATTTTTTCACATAAATATTATTTACAATATAAACAATTTACACTCAGTTCTATATAATCAATTCAGAAAAAAATAGTTTTTTTTTGCTGGATATACATATATATACACACACCCATATTTTTAGTCTAGTACAGAATCAGTTTAGTACAGCATGTTAAATAATAGACTGTATGATGAAGGGCAAGATTCATTTTTAGATAGATAATTAAAAAGTTATTAAGAATACTGATAAATGTGGACTAAGCAAAAATATTATTATGATGTGAGCAAAGAGAGTGAAGTATATGTAACTAGGGATGCAATTCATTGTCAAAGGAGTAAATAATATCTTCAAAAGTCAGTACATGGGCAATGTTTGTTTTATAGATGATTATCGGTTAAGGTAATGGGATCTGGAAATTAATTATAGTAACAGGATTTTTGTTTAGCTTTATAACCCAACCGTTTTCGAATAAGCTTTTGTGAAGACAGCGGGATTATTGTTTATTTACTACTGGTGTTTTGGTGTATACGTGCGTGTGTTTTCCCTTTGCTCTGCTGGATAAACTGATTCTGAGTAGCCTTTCAATTGTATGGATGTGATCTGCTAATTGTGTTGTACAACTTCATAGTTCTTGTTTTAGTGTTCGATAACTGGTTAGGCTGTGTGGAAGATTATTGATCACAGTTGGTATCAGATTCATAGTTTAATAGCTTTTCCCTGTCTATTCTTGAAATGCCTGGTGGCACAGAAAGTCGTGGTAGGCCTCGTTGTGCAGTATGTGTCTATGTTTACGATGATCATTATTGAGGTAGAATTTTAATATGATTACGTAGTGTCTCAGGTCTGACAAGCTTAAGATTTTGTGTGAGGCCATTAAATAATTTGTCAGCGTTTCATGTATATTGGCTCTTCAAAGCACCGCGGAAATGATTCTTTTGGGCAACGATTCTAATTTGGACAGTGACTTTTTCCTGTGTTCGCATTATGCTGTATCTCAGTATTGTTTCACAGATGCTATGGTAAATAATTTTCTTAGTTTTGAGATATCATGTTCTTTAATTGAAACAGTTTGGTTGCAATAATGCGAAGTTTTTTTAAGGTATTCAATGCGTTTGGTCCATTTACTATGACCGTTAATGTGAAGGCCCAGATATTCAACGTGTGTTAGGTGGTGTAGTTTCAGGACAAACGCAATTGTTGGCATTGATGACACAGCATAATTGGTACTGGATATGGGACTCTTGGGTTATTTATAATTAACATTTAGGTTTTGGTATTGTTCATTATGATTGAACTGTTATGAAAATATCTCGTTAATTCATTAAGATCTTGTTGTGCTTTGGCGAGGACTATGTTGATGTCTTTGTGGATTGTTAGATATACTGATATATCTGACTCTGTATGGGAAGATTGTGAATATCATTTATGTATATGATAAAAAGGATGGGTAATAATATTATGCCTTGTGGGATTCCGTGTTCGGTTTGTATACCTGTACTATAGTTCGAACCTATATTTCTTACCCTAATTCTGTTTGACAGGTAATTCTTGAATCAGGAGTGTGATTTGTTCAGTAATATTTGGTGATTGAGTGTATCGAATGTTTTTTTTTTTTAAAGATCGAATAGTATAAGTATGGCGAATCTATTTTTATCCAAAGCTTTGTATATGACGTCCGTAATATCTTCTAATAACATGATTGTGCTTTTTGTTTTTTGTACGGGAGCCTCCATGGAGTCCGAAGACTCATCGCGGGAGACTCAGACTATCCACACAATCTGTCATACCTCTCTTGAATCCATTAACAGACAAAGCATTCACAACCGACTCTGGCAACCCATTCTTTTACTCATTCATAACTCTCCAAGCAAAACATATAGTCCTTACACTCCTACTAATCGCACCTTTATTCATCTTCCAGGGATTATCCCTCCAGCCAAGTGCTGAAAAATTTCCCCTGCATCAATCCTATAAAACTCTTTAAGCAGCTTGAATGTTTCTATCATATCTCCTCTTCTTCTCCTATCACCCAATTTCCGTACTCCATACACTCTCAATCTACCTTCATAGGGGAACATTCCATATATCCCTCGTTATCTTTGTCATTTGTCTCTAAATCTTCTCCACCGCTTTTTCATCCCCAAGAAACTCAGGAGACCAGATTTGAGCATAATCCAGATGTGGACGTATCAAGTCCTTCTAAAGAGGAATAACAGCTTCCTTATCTCTACTTGTTAATGTGTTCGTCAATAGCCAAGTAACCTTATGGACAACCTTAGCAATATGTCCTCTAAACTTTAACTCTCTGTCTACCACCACCACCACCACCACCACAGCTAAATCTCTAGCTTCATCTCTCCACATTAAACTGATACTCATTATCTTTTTCCCATGCTGACAGCCTATTGAAATCGTCCTTCTTTCCACATCGCCTTGATTAACTATTACTCTACCTAATTTCGCATAATCAGCAAACAGCTGAAAATTTCCTTTCAGGTTATTTCCGATATACTTTATGTACAAATTGAACAGCAGTGGTCCCAGCACTGAACCTTGCTGCACACCATACATATCAGTAAACATATCATATCAGTAAACACTAGTCCTCTATTTTCGCCTCAATTCTGCGCCTCCATATGCCACTTTTTGATATCTGTACAGCACCTACCCTCTTATCCACTTAACCAGTGTCATATCATCCCTATTTATTCTAATTTGCATAACACAGTTCCAAGAGTTTCATTTTGCAAATGTCTTTGCAAAATCCAGCACAATCATCGTGTAGCCATTTTCTTTATCCAACTGAGCTGTTACTCTATTATAAAAAGTTAGTAAATTACTGAGGCATGACTGACCCTTTACAATGCCATGTTGACCCTCCCTCATGCAAGGGAATTATTTTGCCCTCTTTCCACTCCCTTGGAACTCTAGCAGAGCCGAGACGAGACTTAAATTAAAGAGCCTAGTTGAGGCATTGCCAGTTCCCTTGCACATTCTCTCAAAACCTGAGCTTATATCCCATTTAATCTCACAACTGTATTTACATTGAGATTCTGCAATATTCTAAGAACCTCCAATTCATTCACCTCTATTCCCATATCAGTGTCTGTCTATATATATATATATATGATATATATATATATATATGTATATGTATATATATATATATATATATATATATATATATATATATGATATATATGATATATATATGATATATATGATATATATATATATATATATATATATATATATATATATGATATATATGATATATATATATATATATGATATATATGATAAAAACTTTATCATACCTTTCTCGTGTTTGATTAAAGTTTTTATCATACCTTTCTCGGTGTTCCTAGTCAGTATAATTATTATTTTAAGTATATATATATATATATATATACTTAAATCAGAGACTTGATTAGGTTTCTGTTAAAGGAAAAACTGCTTTGCAGTGGCAGATCATTGAGTCAAACCCGTAAAAGAACATGAGATCGTTTGAATAGGCTTAATATTGAATGTTCGTAGAACACAATCTGGACAAATTTCATTTAGGAGATAAATGAATAGACAAAAACATATAGACATATCAGTAAACATTCTATTACAGAGCGGAACATACGATGACTGATATGAGGATAATAAAAGAATTAATCAGATATAACTATAGTGACCGACTAGGACGAGGAAGTACCGTTCTTTCGCCTATTTGTATTGTTTTCGATCAGTAACTAGTTTTGCGATACAAATTTAATCCCTTTTTTGTTTGAATCAAAACTTTATGTTTTCTGAACTCATTTTTGCTTTCAATAAGGTGCCAATGACATTAATTTAAGAATTGATAATATTTCAAGCACCAAATGTTATGCTCAGCTACAGTGCACAAGAGGGATTTTTGTTTATTATTTTAAAAAGCACAATCAGTTTTATGCGTGAAGCATCATATTATTCTATTCAGTGTTATTGTGAGTTATTGCGGATCTTCTATTTTTTCCTTAACACACACACACACACACACACGCGCGCGCGCGCGCGCGACATTTCTATCCATTAACGAAAACAGCCAAGTCTAACCATCTATTTGAAAATAAACTCTTTATGAATTCTATTTTCTCATGCCTTACATCAAACATGTGAAATAACTTGAAATGTATATGGATACAATTTGAGATCTGCTGTGAGGATTTTTAAAGATCCTCAATTCACAGCTCTTTGAGATGCGTTTCATAAGGAAAATAATTATATGCCACAGTTTTGGCTACATTAAAGTATACGTACTTATACATTAGTTTTTAACGGGAACGAGTACCATATCTTACCAGGAAATGGGGGCTATGAAAGACGGAAGGATATCAGAATGATCTTCAAGATTAATATAGTTGCAGGAATCAGAGAGAGAAGGTTTAGGGAGAAACGATAAAATATGTAGGATGAAGTCTACAAATATTCTCTTCTGCTTTACCCATGAAAGAAATTTTAAAGGGAGGGGGTTTTAGAGTTGTTTTGTTTTAGTTTGATTAAAAAGGACAACTGAAATATGGTTGACCGATAATAATTTTATTTAATAGGTTTGATTCTAGATGTTTAATAAAGTTAAGGGATGGGGTAATGAAATTCGGTTTGAATATATTTGGTGGGAAATGGAGGTTAAGAGAAAAAAGATATTTAGTTGAGTAGCAAACTTCAACTAAGTATCTTTACCTCTTCTTCTCAACTAAGTAATTAGTTTAGCGAAATAGTTATAAACTGGAACGAAGAATTACATATACGGGCAAAGCTTACATAGTTTTTGTAGGCTTACATTGTTTTTGATAGAGAGAAAATGCGAATTAAGGTACTAGATTAGTAACAATTTCGGAAAGATACGAGCGGAGCTGAAAAGTTCTGATAAACACGTAGAACAGAAATGATAAAGTAACTGATATAACCACAAGAAAGAATACATCTTAAAACAATTTAACCCCCATGTTACATCAATTGTAATAATTAGTTATTTTTCTTTTATGATATATACGAAGACATGTCAATTCCTTCCTTCATGGTGATTATCACAACTTTTCAGCACATCCTCGTATGATTGATACGAGGGTGTGGAAATCTATACATGCCGAGATATCAGGGATAAGGTGATATGTGCGCTGAACTATATAGATTATAAAACACTTCGAAAACATCTCGAAAAGGAGAGAAGAGATTAACAGTATATGGGAGATAAGGAGTCAAATGAATGAATACAGACGTTGAGCAATAATTGTAGAAGATTATGGGAAAGCACAAAACTGGAAGTAGTGAAAATTTATCTGAAGTCCATAAAGAGCGTGCTAAAAATGGCAAGTTTAGGGAGGAGAGTAAGAAAGGAAATAAACTAGTTAACTGAAGAATATTCCAGAGTATTTTACCCCTATGCAATTAACAAATAAACAAAAGAAGTACAAAAATAAGAATAATAAATATAAAAGAATCATTTCGTTTGATAGCGTTGCTTATATAGTGGAAGGAACAGACGAATTAGCTGGCAGATGTTTAGGTTATTCGTATTGATATGAATAAGGCACTGGACTGAATAAGAGAATGGGATATTATTGTAAAACGAATGAGATATTGTTGCCGCATGTTGTAAAGAAATGTGCCAAAATTGACAAGCCCATTGACTTGGTTGCTTAATGCCTTGCTTCTTGAACGATCCCAATTCATGGAAAGGGACAAATTTGTTCTAACTTTGCCGAAAGGATAAAACGGAGATAAAATTATAGCTCTATTTGCATTTATGGAGTCAATTTATTAAGTTTTTGGAAGGTTAGTTAGGAAGAAGATAGGGACTTGGTTGATGAGGTGATTTTAGATTCTGTACACAGCTCAGCACAAGTTTTTCAGTGATACAAGATAATCAGTGATCTTGTTGTACTGATGCAGTTACGTACAAATAAAGTAACTTCGGTGGTTGGTAAGGAGGAATACATATACTGTACTATTTCTGATTTTTATAGGCATTTGACAGATCGCCACATGGCAGATTGATATACACGTTTGGGATTGAATAATAGGTATGTTGGGAGATTGGTAACTTGCTTAATCAGGAGACTGGCTGTCTAATGGATATTATAACTGCAATACCCGCTTTGACTGTAATTAGTGAAATCCTATAGAGCTCTGTGTTTTACACCGCTTTTATTTAACCTGTTCGTTAATGATATTGTGAGTGATTTGTATGGAGGTATTCTGGTGTTTAAAGATTATGCAAAGCTGGACAACACTAGAACGATGTAATGTAGCCGATCTTTAGAAAGACTGGAATAGACTGGCTATATGAGCAGAGAAGTTGTGAATAACAGTTGAACATAAATAAATGTATGGTTTTGCACTTTTGAAACCGGAAATATAATGCTGTGTACCACCCTTTTAAAGGTAGAGCAGGAGACAAGGGATGATGGAATAGTGATGGGCGGGGAATTCAAAGAACATATTGTAGAAATGTTTGAAACTGCAGAGCGCAGGCTGCTGTTGGAAGTGCGGTGATAGAAGTAAAGATAATGATCATTTCTCTGATTAAACGATAACAAAGGTAATACCACTGGTCTGGGGAATGTTATTAAGAGAACTTGTTAATTTACAGAATTTGGCACATGAGATGAGGAGAGGTGACATGCTCGATATATTATGTGTTAAGAAGACCGTGAAGAATGACAAGATAAGTTTTTGATTAAGGAGGTATTTATAATGATGATGATGTAATAATAATAATGTTCCTAAGACAAACATTAATCTTTGACATGAGATAAGAGACAAAATTATTTTAATAGAATAATAATAAATTTATTTATTTATTTATTATTTATTTATTTAATTTTCTTTTTTGAAAAATAAGATGATTTTTTACTCTTTGCTTGTTTTATTCGATTCCCTCTTCACTGCTGAGTAAAACAAACTTTCTGTTGAATGTTACTGATTCTAAACGTGTTTAAAGTACTTGGTACATTAATGAACAAATTATAATCTGAAATTCATCAGATATATTTCGAAATAGAATTATACCTAACATTATCTTATGGAATGTTTAAGATTATCTGCAATATGCGATATGGGTTATAGCATTGTATTCCACAGAGTGGCTACTTGCTAATTTGAAGCCCATTCACGACTGCCGAATGTCAGCGATTTCAAATAAAAAAATAAGAAAATAATAATCTAGTCACAAGAAATATTACTCTTCGGATGATGGAATAGTGATATTCCATCATCCGAAGAGTAATAGTTATCGTTTTATACAAAACTTTTCTTCTAGCTTTACCCTGAATGATTTCATCAAAAGTCCATAATTATTTTCTAGAATTCGTTTTTATGAATAAAAATCTATTGTAATATAGTCTGATTTTTATTATTCTTACAAATTACCCGACGAATGGCAGTATTCGGATATAATTATAAGGCTTTTTATATCACTTACTCGAATATCATTTGTCAAAGGGGTAATTAATTCCTTCTGATGCTAGTCAGTAATAATAATTTGGCTAGTGGATAATTATTTTTATTTTTATTTCTGACACGTCATCTTTCTAATAGTCTATAGTTGGATGTAATTCCGACAGTAAATTATAAGGGCATTAAGGGCATTGCACGAGTTCACTACAACACGAAAGATATATTTTCGTAAGCAAGCCGAAAAATAAATAAGTGTTCGATCACTGAAAAGGTTTAGTCATACTTGCATCGCTCACCCCTGCAAAAACGTCCTCTTAACCTTCGGTACTGGGAAAACCAACACGTGACTACTCGTCTCTTTTATAATGATTAGTCATTTTCTTATCTGATAGATTTATTAGTAGTGAATGTCAGTGCAAAATTTTTATTGTAATCCGTGAACTGTGAAACATTTAATTTACTGTCACATGAAAGCATTCTCGTATTCTGTTATCAGCAACATATATTATGTTGTAAGGTGTTTACAGTTAAGACTGTCTTCACTCTCTCTCTTTCGTTTGTTTTTGTCAATAAAGTCAGCTTCATCTGTGCCTTACAACGTGTGTGTGTGTGTGTGTGTGTGAGAGAGAGAGAGAGAGAGAGAGAGAGAGAAGCAAGAAATGTATACATATACTCATATATTGGTTCTCTCTAGAATGTGTATGTATCGCAGTCTTCATCATTAGCATCAGTTCCTGATATACAGTATATACACTTTAAGGAGTGTAGAGGCTTGCAGCCTATAGGATGTTTAGTACCATGAACTGGCTGCTGTTATCATTTCCCGATATGTACTTTCAAAGGATGTGTGGGATACTGGACTGGATGCTATGATAGAACTATATAATTACATTTTTCCTGAGATATAAAATCGAAGATAATATACCGAGTTTAATGACTCAGATTTTGATATCAGATTTAAGCCAACTTTAATTGATAATATGATCCATATAGATCAGTGTTTCACAAAGTGTGGTACGCGTACCATAGGAGTACGTTGCATTTCTTTAATATTTTGATTACTTTTTTTCCCCATTCATTTTTACGTTTTTGTCGTCGTATTATCACAAATAAGTGCAAGCCTCTTAATATTTCAAAAGGAAGGTTTAAATTCTCTTAGCATGTATCGACTGACCTCTGTTAGGGTGCATTTCGATGATGACACGATCGCTTTCCAGCCGCGTGTCTCGAACGTTGCATTAAAAGATTAAAATTCAAATACTTCGAACCAATCGCGTCGCAGTTCTCCGCTAAATTATAAAGATAGTGTTCTTATCGCCGATTTACAGTTTAAGTAAGGAGTATATATATATTTGCTATATCGTAGCGTTTTGTAATTTATTTATTACTTAATAAATTCACTATACTTAACAGAACTCAACTTCGGAAAAAACTATAAAACGCGATCAACAAACAATGACTAAGACTCCACGCTCCTGATGTTACACGTCATTTCAATTTTAATTGATTTAACTGTTGTTACTCCATTCTTTTTTAGCATTTAACGTTAGTGTACCAATTTCTTGTCCTGAAGAAGCCAGACAGACTTAACTGGTGGCGAAACTTGTCGACGGTTGTATATATTTATAAAGAACTATGGTTCACTAATAAATCCAAAAAGAAAATTTCTCAGACTTAGTGTCAAGGGACCAAATATTAACAGTTACAATGACTAATCTTGCACTATATATATTCACACACGCACACACTAAAGAGATTTGATATAGGAAAGCATATCATTATTGTTCAGCTGATGTGTAGTGATTTCTTTCCCCGGCAGCGCACTTCCTCCTGAATCTTACTTATTTTAATGGAGACAGGCCTGTTATTGAGAATCGTTATATTTGAATGAGAGAAATAGGGATAGTATTTTCTGTTTCGCTAATTTACAGATTCAATTTTAATTCCTCTGTAGAAATTATTTTCGACATTGCCCCTGAAACATGTTTTCCCCTTCCCCTCATACGTATATAATAGATATTCATTCAGAACATATTAATCTTTTTTTTTTTTTCCCTGAGAGATTATTTTATATTGTGTATACGGTAGTTGATTTCAAGCCAAGGTATGTAAATTACTCTCTATCCGTGTGTTATTGTAATAATTACATGAATATATTGTCTTCTTCTTCCAAATAAGACCAGCATACATATTCGTTAGCTGCTGACGCTGAAGATTAATCTAATGAACTAAGCATAAAATACTATGAAGAAATTTTCAAAGAAAATCAAATAATACACTTTTTCACCATGTATTTAGTTATTTATTTAATTTGAGAAGAACTACCGAGTGGGTTGAAGAAACAAACCGAGTGTGTTGCTCTTGTGACTGTACAGTATATACGTGTAGAGATGTTAATTATAATTATGCTAACGCAGCATCAGAAGGAACGCAACAACAACTATCAGAAGAGTATACCCCTGTTGGACCGCAATAGTGGCATAATCTTCTGATAGAAACCAGTGTATTATGTCATATTTAATCTGTGAAAAAGATGACCTCCTCAGCCACAGCCTTAACAAGGCAGATTATGCATTTCTTATAACTGAATCTAGTTAACGCGAAATTTAGTTTTACGTAATTCGTAATCCATTATTCTGATATAATTTGGTCTGCAAATTGTTGCTGTTGAATACGAACAGAATCCAGTTATGGATTTTTTTAGATTATATTACAAAATGTGGCGGTGTGAGTATTATTATACTCTACATAACTACTACCCTACTTTGCTTGGATTTCAACAATTGCAGACCGAAGATATATACCAGTATCTTATCGCTGTTCATTGATTTGTTTATTTCGCAGGATTTTTTTGTATTTTGCGGCATTTACTATTAGCTGTTGGGCTTTTACTGATTTGGCTATTTAGCTGTTGTTGCTTTGAGTAAAAGAAACGTAGTGGGCTGATGTTGGGTGACGCGTAAGAAATGGTCTCCAGTTTCTTTCTCATCCACAGTCTAAATTTCATAGCAGGCGAAACCAGTATTTTACCGTAAAACAATATCGCAGCTTGGTCAGTAGTTCAGAGTTTTAAATTAAGACTTGCGTTTTTTTTATGTGTGTGTTGGGGGGGGGGAAGATTTATAGGAACGTAATCTGTAATCTCCGAAAAATGAGTCGCAGAATGTTTCTCTAGCGACAAATTAAAAAAGTACTATCGGCACTTTAAAAAAAAAAAACAAGAAAAAAACATCTTTACCAAATTTTAATTAATGTGCACTGCACTATTTTTTAATTAATTAATTAATTTAATATTGTTATTTTGTCAGAAATGCCTTATCATATAATGTCGACCTTGAGTTTAAAAAGAATCATCCTATCCTCAAATCATGTCACTTTCTTGGGAAGGTGGCGATACAAAACACTGAACAATAGTATATTTGGTCCACTCATCACCTAATTGTAGCATTTTCTTGGGGAAAATGTAAATATTCCGTATTAGACTACCTTAATATTTTTAAAATCTTAAAAATAATTAAAAACATTAAAAACACTCTGAATACGAACAGAATCCAGTTATGGATTTTTTTAGATTATATTACAAAATGTGGCGGTGTGGGTATTATTATACTCTACATAGCTACTACTTTACTTTGCTTGGATTTTAACAGCATATAGTTAGCAATATTCAATACCACAAAGTCTATAAAACACACAAACGTTAAAAAGTGAGATTTTCTTACCACTTTTCCTAACTTAATAAATGCTTGATTAAAATTAAGCAAATATTCACTTACCTTCTTACATGAGGTAATATCAGCAGATGAATCAAGAAGCCACGTGAAAGCAAGTCCAGGTCTATCAAATTCTAAAAGTTCTTCCATTTGAGTATTCATCGTAGCTTATAACGACCGTCTCTTCCTTCCACGTATTTATGCTCTCTGGGTCACCTGTTGCACACATTGTTCGTGGTAACCCCCACTGACACCATTTAATCAGTTCCTTGAAGTCCGGAGGGGAGTTCTTAGATTTTGGGCAATTCTTTAAAATGTTTCTGAAACCCCCACAAAGTTAGGCCAACAGCCAAACCTAAAAAAAAAAAAAACAGACTAAAACACTGGAGATCATTCATGAATTCACGTCGTGAATGAACGTAAAATAGTTTTTCAAACCCTGGGAGGTAGTAGTGGCACGTGATTTGGCAATGTTTCCAAGGGTTATGGACCGGAAGTGAGTAATAATTGTTTGTGGAAGTTGTAACTAAAAGACTGTTATGTTTGGAAGAGTTCAGATAACATCTACGATACATGATACTAATTGCTGAAGGAGAAATTGGCTTTACACAAACTCACCTAGTTGCACCTTTCTTCCTCAGTATAAAAAAAAAAAAAAAAAAAAAATCTAATCGTGTTGGCATATTCTTGGCAGTTGTACGTTAAACTGCTATCTACATTTCTGGCTCACTCAAAACAGTTTATATTTTAGATTACAGCCTGTAATATGGAAAGTAAAGTAAGCATAATTAAGTAGAAGGAATTTTAATTCGACATCTATTTCAAAATCCACAACCAACAGGTTACATAGAACATTTCAGACACTATAGTGAGGAAGAAATATCATTTATATATTCAGGATCGCCGAAGTAGCGACAACTCCCTCTGATTAGAAAGACCTGGTTCCATTTTCGTCGTAGTACGAGAGGAAATCTTTAAGTATTTCAACTAAAAGTCAATTAACTAGTCTCATACACAAGTGATAGGGTTTTCCTTCCGGAAAATCCAATATCTTCATCCTTCAATCTAATTTACAGACGTAATACTGTAGGGTATCTCTTTTTTTTTTAATTGTTCATCATATAAACATGTTGAAGCGTCCGTTTGCTGACATGCTCGACCTAGTCGCTTTCCTGTGTGCTCATGTCAGAAGACTTCAGCAGAACCGTTCGTGTCAAGGTCGGAATCTACTCTGTTCGTCTAGCTATTCAGAAAGTTAACTATTGAACAAGATTCTCTTTTAAATATAGTGTAATATTTTATGAGTATCCTACCCACACTAAGTTTGTTTTTTAATGTATAATACATTCGTACCGTGGGTGGAAGTAATCTTAAAAAAGCACTCCTTCATACGCAACCTAGACCTTCATTTCCATTTAAAAAGTTGCCACTATCATCAGAAGTGGCATATATCTCTTGGCGCGGGAGCAGTTCAACTTCTTTTGAGTTTAAGGTTCGTTTTGGCATATTCTATTGCTTAAGAAGAGACTCAGTGGATGCCTTGCTGGTTATACTTGACGCGATGATATTCACATAGAGGAAGAACTTTTTTTTTTTTTAATGTTAAATTTTAATATTGAAAGTTAGTGAATCACTAATTTTGCACTAAGTATCGATGTTGAAATTGTATATGATCTATTCACTTGTTAGCATACATTGATGACTATTTGATCCAGTTGCTCTGTTTTTGATAACTGTGATGTTATTATATCTCTCCTCTCCCACAAACAAACAAAGTTCTGACTGATCGGTGATAACAGTCAGTTGTGTGCTATTCGAGTAAATTGTGTGCTATATAAGTGGAATGCGAATGCACATGTTTAACTGGCATGACTCATTTTTAACTTAATCTCTCCTGTTTGGGAAACTACTGCTCATTCCTGTGGTTGATGATGATGACTGTAAAGCTTTGGGAGGTAATTCCCGACAGCCTCCTGCGCTTGAAATCCCAGGGAGGCAAGAATGCCGGAAGTAGTGTATTCTGGTATGCTGCTACCGTCTGTAGGTCTCTTCGTGAAGAAAGTTTACTCATGAAGAATGAGAATTTAAGGTTCAAGAAGTGCTACCCGAAGAGAACGAAACACGACTGTGCATATTATTTCAGCTTACTAGAATGTAATTCAATTAATGCTAAATCGCATGTTTAAACGTTAGAATAGATGTTATTAGTGAAATTAGGGCTGACGCACCTGAAGCTGTGAAGCCAGTGAATGTTATCTGTAAATTGCGCGTGTTCTTCTGGCTGTTTTGTTTTGTGGGGTGAAAACTGTTTTCTGTTAGAATAGATAAATACTGGCTAAATGGATTTTGGAGTAACATATCAAATTAAATTAAAGTAATCAGTTAGTGAACTGTTATCTATATCAAAACAGATTACAACAGCTAACCTTTATCATACAAATTTTCACCTAACAACAGCTGATATTTACTGTTGTCTACTTATGATAGCAATCTATCAATTGTTATTATAAGTGATAACAATTGATAGATTTTTCGCATAAGTTAACTCAGCTAACTGGTTAACAGTCATGCGAGTTAACAGTATATTACTGGGTTCACAGTATATTACTCCAATCATTCCTTTAAATGTTTTGTGCCTTGAAGCGTTCACTTTTCCCATTAAATACTATTTTTTTTCCCCTAGAATGATAAGTAATTGTATCACGGAAAATAAAGGTAGCTCATACATTTAATACGAATATGGGATGAAATGTATTCATGCTTTTCCATTACAAACCATATTTAATTAATTAATTATTTATTTTTAATAAATTCACTTCAGGGACTGGTTGCATCGATAAGTTTCCATAATTCTGCATACATTGCAAATGAAAATTGAATCACGAAAGCAGCACTCAAGCCTGATTGGTTATCGTTTACGAACATTTTATAATATATGCAGCAGTCCCTCGGCAAGACATTGACTAAAGTTCCCATCCATTTTATATGTTATGTTTTATGTATTATTATTATTATTATTATTATTATTATTATTATTATTATTGACACCTCCATGGAGTCCATAGACTCATTGCTGGAAGCTCACTAACATTCCGGAAACCAAATACATTTGCACAATACCTGTCATACTTTGCTTTGAACTCGTTCACCATCAGAGCACTCACAGCCGACTGTGGCAACCCATTCCACTCATTGACTACCCTCCAAGCGAAAAGTCTAATCTTCTAGTTAGATAACTAAACTCTTTCTTCATTTCCATACATGTTCCCATACTAGTCATGTTCTGAAAAATTTCATCTGTGTCAATCCTGTAACAATCATTAAGTAATTTATATGTCTCTATTATATTCCTCTTCTCTCCTCTTTCCTCCTATCCACCAATTTCTATATTTAAGAAATCTTCAATCTATCCTCATAAGGAGCATTTCATAGACTTGCCGCCATCTTGGTCACCGATCTCTGGTCCTTTCCACCTCCTCTACATCTCCAAGGAACCCAGGTGACGAGATCTGCTGTGCCACTAGTCCAGATGGACCGTATGATGGCCTTTATAAAGAGGTATGACCTTCTTATCTCTGTTCTTTCATAACCAGATAATTCTATGAGTTATTTTAGTGACATTTTGCAATACTGCCTCTGAACTTTAACCCAGAGTCCACTATCACTCTCAAATCCCTAACCTCTGTTATTTCTTGCAGTTCATTTCAACCAAAGCAGTATATAGTGGATATACTTTTCATCTCAAAACGCATAATTTTACACTTTGCCACATTGAGCTGAGAGCGGTTCTTTTTTGCTCATATTGTTAGTCTATGCAGCTCATACTGCAAGATCTTCGCATCATCCTTATTAATTATTTCTCTTCCCAATTTTATATCATCAGCAAATAACTGAATATTTCCCCTCAGGTAATTTCTGTATCGTTAATGTGCATGTTAAGTAGCAGTGGCCCGAATACAGAGCCCTGTACTGACAGGTATCCTCCCAGATGCTTTTGCAAAATCTAGTAGTATCATTGTGTAAGCATTCCCCTTATTCAACTCAGATGTTACGTTATTATAAAGAGTAAATTACTGAGGCATGACAAAATGACATGCCTCAGTATCCGATTTCTATCTTTATGCTGCCTTTCATAAAGTATCCGATTTCTATCCATCCGTTCCTGAATCTTGCTTTTAACCAACTTTTTCAATATCTCGACCACCACTCCTGAGATACTGACTGGTCGAAAATTGTCACTTCTGTCTTGGATCCTCTTTTATGCAACGGAATTATTTTGCCTTCTTTCCATTCTCTTGGTACTCTTCCGGAGCTGAACTCAAATGAAACAATCTGGTCAAAGGAGCAGCCAGTATCCCAACCCATTCTCGTAATATACGAGCTGATGCCCCATCTAATCCCATAGCTGTGTTCATATCAAGATTCTGTAAGACCCTGTACATCCCTGCTTCATGTACATGTAGTGAAATTACTGATCACTCAGTAATTTCATCTGCTTCAGTCACCTCCCTACCATCAATATTCATCAAAATTATTCTACCATTGCCATTCTTCCTTTTGCTTACTATGTATTGAAAGAACTCCTTCGGATTATCTTGGTTCGCTCGGCTGATTTCATCTCGTGCTCTTTTTTGCCTTCCTTATTATACTATTCACCCATCTAGCTTGTGTTTATATTGCCCATGAGACTGCTGATAGCCTGCTCTTTAAATGTCTTCCAGGAGTCCTTTATTACCAACTCATACGCAATGATGTCATTCATCCACTTAATTCCTACTTTATTTATCTTCCTGACTCTAGGTATGCATTCTGTTGTCCCTTCCTTTAAACACTCCTTGACCATTTTCCGTGCTTTAGTAACATCCTTATCCTGCAGTATGAGGCTGCAGGATAAGGATGCTGAATTTGACATAATTACCAGTTCTGTAATTCCACATTTAATCCTTTTTTGCGAGAAATCTATACAGTTAGCCATACCCATATTATCGGATGAATTTAAGTTAATTCAGTAAAAATTATTCTCATAACTGAAAAATATTTAATTACACTATAATTAAATTCACGATAAGAATAACAGTAAAACAGGTTCTACATGCCTAATTACCCTAGGTCAAAAAAACTACACGATCGTTCCAACAACTGGTGGCAAAGTAGTCACTTTCGTTATAGACAAATTCTCGCACTCACAAGGTCCAGCACTCTCAATACCCTAGCACCTTCCATCGCGTGCTTAAATAATTGTTCCTTAATAGCTGCATGAATTCCATTTCACCATAATAATTACCCATCCTCTACTCATTGAGTTTATTTGCCGATTCATAGCCTTTGTATTACCTGGCCTATAGAAGCAACTAACAATATATTTTGTCCATTAGCCTCTATCTCACACTAGATGGTCTCAAATGCTTTCCATTTCACTGATGAGCTGTTACTCTTTTTGACTATAGCCTTCATATTCTATACCAGTTACTATATAATCTTCTGTTAGCCATGTCTTTCTAATGCTAATGCCCCAAACTTCTCCCTCTTCTTCTGAATGCTTCTCGTATTAGTATACATAAAACTTAACCGCTTCCTTTGTAATGACCATCCCATTCCAATTTTCTAGCTCACAAACTAAATCCAACTTTTTCCATCCACTCATACAGTCAGTTGCCTTATTGGTATCCACATGCACCCCCCCCCACTTGAAGCAGCCTCCCTATTAGATCTAGTATCCCTGTCTTTGCATTCTCAATCTCACACCAGTTAACAAATTTATCGCTCAACCTAATAGGCATGTTGAAGACCTCATTACACTCTCTTCCCATCATACAATTCTTGTCATTATGAGGGAAACGAAATCTTAATTCATCTACGTCTTTCAAAACAATCCCGGAAGCCACATCATGCATTCCATCACCATCCAAAACACATCTATTGTGAGAGCTCACACTCGAAAACCCACCGACTAGTTCTCGTTTCTCTGCGAAGAAAAACTGTCTCTTCTCCACTTAACAGCAATCTATCAAGCTTACCACTACCACTGTCGCTCAGATGCAAAGCATCCTCTGCAAACAGATCTCTCTTATCTCTGAATTTATCCCAGAGATCAATATACACAAAATTCCGCTTCTTACACATCCTTGCTATTATTTATATTATTCATAATCGTCTCCTTTCTTCGCAGCTCCTACTATCATACCTGGGCAATACTTACAATCCTACCCTTAATACTTTTACTTTTCACAGTTTCTAATAACATTCTTAAATTCTGTGCTGCTTCATTTACGCTAACTCCCAAATCATTTGTTCCAACTAGCGCAGTTAAATCATCTATAATTCTTTCTCTCTTCACTGCCTCAGTTATTCCATTAATTGTACCGCCTCTCAGACACACTTTTAGCACCTGCTCTGATTTTGCATCTTAGATAATCGAATTCCCAAACAACACTATTTTCTTCTCTCTCTCTCTCTCTCTTCTCTTCTCTTCTCTTCTACTATTTTACATTATAAATTGCTGATCTTTAAGTTTTCATTTACTGGAATCTTTCCTCTTTCAACAGTCAACCTATCTAATTATCGTGTCTCATTCTGCATCAACATTAATTCACTCCTTAGATTTCTCATTTCCAGTAGTGTGAAGCCTGGATCTTGTGTACATTTTCTGCCGAAGCTTCTCTGCATCAAATAAGACTAGGACAACCATGATCGATGTCTTGTATTATACTTCGAGCACTTTGAATGGATGCGGATAACCCAGGGTAGCAGAGAACTAGCTATTAAAATATGATCTTCTGATTTTATGAAATGAGGTCGAGCGTTGATCCCTCCAACAGTATCTTTTTGCACCTCCAGTGTGTTTAGTTCCTTACTTCTTGATCGCACCATTTTTTTCCTGTCTTTACGGGAGTTGCTGAGAACTCTTTTTCCAGGTTTTTCTCTTTTCCTCCTGCTTAACTGTGGCAATCCTGCATCATGCTTATGTTGTAGAATTACAAAATAAGGCTTGGGTACTCGAGTGATGATCACACTCTTCATTATTTTCTTTCTTTTCAAATTTCTTATCCTTCATTTTATTTTTGAACATCATCACAGGTTATTAATCGCGACCAGTTTTATTAATTTATTATTATCGGATGAATTTAAGTTAATTCAGTAAAAATTATTCTCATAACTGAAAATATTTAATTACACTATAATTAAATTCATGATAAGAATAATAGTAAAACAGGTTCTACATGCCTATTTTTTTTTTTTTCACTTCGATTCGTACTTGGTATATTTTCAATGAAACTGAATTGTTTTGTATTTTATGTAATTTGCCACCCTTCTCTTTTTGTTTAAGTTGAGAGACATGTTAAAGATGTTTTGAATATCTTATTTATTTTTATGAATCCACATTTGGGAATGCGCAAATATTTTCTCAGAAATTCGGAATGTTTCTGCTTCTTCCGCTCTTCTGGGAGATACACTCGACTTACCTAGATTGAAGAGCTGAAATTTAATAGCAATAAATAAATGTAGCTTAGGTCTTAAAAAGAACTGACTTGGTTGGGAGTGCTTTTTGGCGATGAAAACCTCCCATAGCGCCGAGCGCTGCAACGAGAAAAACAACCTAAGCTGCCAAATACGTGTGGCACGTGAATTTCCGAGAGCTTGCTGCATTACTAGGGGAAGGTTATTCAGAAAGGTCAGCCATCGTTAGTTAGTCATGGAAGCAAAAGTAAAACAAGATCACATAAGGGATAACAACATCATAGATCAAAGATGACGGTGAAACCCCCTAGGTGTTTATTTGGAGTATGGAATCAATGAAAACAAATGTAAACGAAAATAAAGTTTCTCGTTTATTGATTCCGTTTTGGATTTAAATGTACTGAAGTAAATTGTTGAAATAAATGTTCTCCTTACACTCACGTTTCATAGCATGTGTAATATGAGTAATAATATTTGACTCATTTTTCATCGATCCTACTCTCTCTCTCTCTAGAAATGTTAAAATCAGGAAACAAAATATTACTTTCGGTATCTATTAGAATTTTTATTCAGAGTAACATCCGGTAGATGGCGTGCTTCATCTTTACAATATTACAAGGTCTGATTTAGAATAATGGTAGGAAGGATATGAAATTTTATTATTTGGTCGCTACTCGTCCGTGATTTTTAATTCCCACCAACAGTCATCGGCATTGTACAGGAAACCAAAACAATAGTTGTTATGGTTAGTGGCTACGTTAGGATTGTGTTCAGTCATTCGTGCTATACATGTTGCCTCTGTTTCTGTTCAGTAGCTGCAAAGTATATAATATTCAAAAACTCTCTCGTTCGCTGTCCCTAAGGTTTGATCACGCCTTAAAATTACTGTTCTGATAGTTCTGCTTAATCTTTATATAGGGCGACAACACGTTCCGTTTTTCTACCAATTTTTCTTCAGATATTCGTCCCGTTTGAAATCATTTAAACAGATCACACTGCATCTATCCCGTCTTTTTTTTATTTATTTTTTTATGATATCAATAATTCATGCCCGCTCAGTGAAAGATATGCTTCAATTTTTATTTAAACTCATTTTTCACAACTTATCGTAAATATAACTTAAAAGATGTGTGTAATGTGAATATTGGTTAAATGTGAGATTATATTTTTACTGTGTTAAGTGAACAAGGCGATATCTGCGATCGAGAAATAAAATGCGTCATTGCACAGTTGAAAGAGTACGTTTGCTCAACAAGTTACCACAAAGTAAACATCTTTCAAAGTAAACATGATTTCAAGTTGCCACAAAGTATTATTATTATTATTATTATTATGTGCTGGGGCACGCCAAGGGTACAATTTGCCGCCTGGGTGCAAACTTTTATCGGTCGCCCGAGTGCGGGGCACCCCTTGCACCCTCGGGTTGGCGCGGCCCTGATTATGTGCCATTTAAAGCAGAGTGCTTCCCAAACTTATGGATGTAAAAGCCCCCTTGGAAAAATTAAAATATTTCACGACCCCCATCGGAAAAAAAAAATCGTAATACAGACATATATTATTATAATATTTATTATATTTATATTCAATGCAAAACATACACAGCGAATATTGCAAAAATAAAATGCAAATATTACATTTTTAGCATCCTTACGTACACATTTGACATGGCACACTTAGTCTTAAAACATTTTAAATTTGTTTTCATTATTTCACGGCCCCCCTCAACAAAACTAACGGCCCCCAAGGGGGCCGCGGTCCACAGTTCGGGAAGCGCTGATCTAAAGGAGTCATTGACTCATCGCAGAAGCGCAGCCCACATCACACAACCCACTATCTAAATTACTTAAGTCTACACGCTACGACACTATCCGCTATCTATACTACGCCTACTAATGGTATGTGGTCTGTTAATTGCGTGTGCTCTCTGGAAGAATTTCCCGCATGCTGGATGAAAAAAAAAATGCTACTCTTTATGAAATGGGCTAACTCGTCTTCAGTTGAAAATCGAACTTAAGTATTTTTCAATCGCATGGTTCAGTGTTCTCTTAACATATAAAATTTTCAAGAAATTGTTCAGAATATCTTTAATAAAATAATATAGTATTATAGAATACATAATATAAAGCATAATATAGCAAACATAATATAGAGGCAAAAAAAATACTAAAAAAATACTATTGACAATTTTAGTTGAAATCAATGTAGAAAATGCAGCACTTAGAGCTGAATTCTGTAAAATTACAAGTTGAAATATCACTCAAGATGTCTATTGTATATTAGCAATCAACAAATTGCTATTATTACTTAAAAAAAGAAAAAAACATCGATATAATATGAAATTAACTGAATTGTAGCCACTGTTATAAAATACTGAAAGGAAAGTTTAATCCTTTCTGTTTAATTTAATATTTTTGCTGTTAATATGAACAATAATTCTATTTACAACTGCTATTAGTTAATGTCTTAGGACTGCAGCGACATTGGAAGTGGAGCTTTGATTATGACCATGAAACATCACTTTCCACACAATATCACACAATGAAATATCGACTGTAATTTTTATTTTATTTTATTTTTATGTGGCTTCCGCCCACGAAGGTTTGTAAACCTATAGTACATTCGTACCTTTGGTGGGCTAAGATTTTTCTACCTTATATATATATATATATATATATAAGGTAGAAAAAAAAAAAATATATATATATATATAATTTTATACAGCGCCGGCGCCTAGTATTTTTCTTGTGTGTGCGATTAATGTTCAGCGCCTTTCCAAAAAAGTTTTTTTTTTTTTGAATAAAACGTGAATAAAATGAACAGGAAATGAAAAACAAATGAAAACCGCTTTACAGTATAATGTTACCTACGGATTAGCCCTGCTTATACAATTTTTTTTACACGGAACTCACCAATTAATCATAAGTTGATATATGATACATAAAAAAATAAAGAATAAATATTTTAGGTATATTTTCGTAAATTTTAATCAAAAATTACAGTGATATAATCGGGTTCAGGATACAATTTCAGAATTTATTTGTTCGTTTCCGGGACGATCTGAAGGGGCCCGAACGGAAGACGACGTACATTCATTATTATATGTACCATTCTGTACCATTCGTTGTTCGTTTAAACCAGGCATGGGCAACCTTTCCTAGTTCGGGGGCCAAATTATCATTCTGTCTCCGAGTCAAGGGCCGGACCAAATTATTAAATAAAATAAATTAGTATTAAATGAATTAAAACAAGTCACTACTTCATATTTCATTTATTTATAATATAATGCTTTGATATAAAGCTCTACATAAATTTTATAATATAATTAACGACATAACAATTTAATGTGAAGATTGGCCTTGTACTTCAACTACGAGACTATCAATATTGACGTTAAGATTATTTAAGGATAATCTCATAGAATTTTCGAGGTTTTCGCCCGTTATTCTTGTCCGAATTTTTGATTTATTGTATTTCATCCTCGAAAAAAAACTGTTCACACATATATGTGCAGACGAAAAGACAAATTTTTTCTTGAAAAGGCGCGTAAATTTGTATATTTTTCTTCCACCAAATAAAATTTATAAAAATCCGTCAAAGCAATGTTGTTAAATTGTGATTTTAGCACTAAATCCGCCTGAAGCTCAATAAGTTCCATCTGTAAGTTTTCTGGCACATTATTTACATCAGCATCCATCAGACGAGCAAATATAGCGAATGTGGAGTCTTTGTTTTTGAAGTCGGCAAACCTTGTATAAAATTGCTCTATTACTGCCTTCAGTTCAGGGATAGTTTTATGAGTTGCTAGAGTAGGAAAATGATAACAATTTTTAGCTCTTATCTGACTTTCCAACAATCTTAGTTTGTTGGAATCCTTGTTTTTGCAATTTAAGATTCAGTTCGTTTAGGTATCCGGTGACATCTACAAGGAATACTAAATCACACACACACTCATCATCTTTTACTTGGTTAATTGTGTTTCCTTTTATGTCCATAAAATCTGCAATGTCTTGTCTCAGATCATAAAATCGTTTTAACATTTTACCTTTACTCAACCACCTCACTACACAATAATAAGACACATCTTCATAATCCGAAAATAGGTCTGCCAAATACTACTTAAATTGACGGTGATTAAGTGCACGTGACTTAATAAAGTTAATACTGGCTACTACAACTTCCATAACATTTGTGAATTTAATCGATTTTGCACACAGATTTTGTTGGTGGATAATGCAATGAAAATTTGTTAAATTTTCCGGATGGATCTGTAGTTCTATTGCTCTTTCATGAATATTCCAATAAATCCCTTCTGTGCACCAACCATTGCAGGGGCTCCATCAGTGCATATGCCAGATAGCGAACTCCATTTAAGCCCAAATCTCTCGAAGACTGTGTTGATTGTTTCAAATATATCTTCACCTGTAGTTGTTTCTTTTAACGGCCGAAGCGCCAATAATTCTTCTGTGATGTTGAAATCCGCATCAACTCCTCGAATAAATATTGCTAGTTGTGCTGTATCGGAGGCATCGGCGCTGTCATTCAAAGCAATTGAAAATGCTTCCAATCTAGCAATCTTCTCTTTTAAACTTCTTTTGATATCATCAGCCATAATTTCTATCCGTCGGACAACAGTACGTCTCGACAAACGAATATTCTCGAAGTCTTTTTTTTTTTTCAGGACATATTATACTTGCAACACTCAGCAGACATTCTTTGATAAATTCTCCTTCACAAATGACTTAGAATGCTTAGCGATTTTTCGCTTACCACAAAGCTGGCTTTGACAATGCTGTGGTGCTGCGTTCTTTGCTTGTTGAACATTTGCTGCTGGGTATCCAAGTTCTTCTTCAACTTCTGTATTTCATCTTTTCGTAGTTGTCCATCAATTTTTGGGTGATCCGCATGTCTCGAAGTAAAGTGTCTCTTCAAGTTGTATTCTTTGTTGACGGATAAGGATTCGTTGCACAGCAAACATAGAGGCAAACCTTTATTCAGAATGAAATAATAATCCTCCGTCTAGTTGTCTTGAAATTGACGATTCTCTGCATCTAGTTTTCTTTTTTTTTTGCAATAACCCCTGACATTGTCCCAAATTTATAAGCGATATTCAGAACTGTGAAACAAAACTGTCTTCTACACCGCAGGCACTGAACAGAACACAACATCAACGCAGGCACCGAACAGAACATAACATCAATGCAGGCCCTGAACAAAGCACAACGCCAACGCAAGTACCGAACTGACACGTTGTAACACGTTCACATACGCCGCTAGTCAAAGTGAGAAAGAGACCTTGGTTGGAGAAAACATAGTGTGTTTTGCGCAAATCATATGACGTCAGCTTAATGTGAGTTAGTAGAACACACCATGTTTTCTCTCACCATGAATCAGACAAACTTCACTGAAATAGATTAGGGCCGGATCAAAAGAAGTAGAGAGCCCGATACGGCCCAGGGGCCCGGGGTTGCCCATGTGTGGTTTAAACTCTTATCTCATATTTTTTGACATCTTTTAGGCGCCTGTGTATATTGCACACTTCGCACACGTCACCAGCCGTCCCTGATTTTATATATTTTTTTGTATTTTTTCAAATCTATTTTTGACAGTCTGAAAACACTGCTTCAGGCCTCCAGATTAAGCGGGGCGATGGTCTCACACTAGACGATGAAAATTAATATCCCGCCTAAAGACATTCCTAAATATCCATACCTACGGCGGGATTCGACCCTGCATCGTGTTGGTTTTAGAGAGGATGCGCCAACCACTCGGCCAATCAGGCCGGCAAATACGAGTACACAAATTATCCGTTGCTTGAAGTTAGGCTGACGTCTCTTAATATCTAATTACTAATGAACTACTAATAACTTTTACCAACTGAGCAAACAAGGTGTCTGTCTCGGCAACTCAGTTGGTAAAAGTTAACTCTTGATTACAGCTGTTAGAACATTAGTTGGAATTCCACGTTCGAACCCATCTTTTGTTTTTCCTCATTGGTAATTAGTTATGGTAGATATTTTATTTTAAAATATTAATACAATGAAAATGGAATTTTAGATTCAAATATAGTTGGTTATAAAATGAACCCTATATTGTGAACGTAGTACATTTTCACGGGAAATGCTCTACACAATCATTTCAAGAGGCATCATGTTCAAACGTGTTGTTTGCAATAAAGATACTAACCCAAGTTGCATTTTTTTAAAGTTTTTTTTTTTTTTTTTAAAAATGATCAGTTAGAAAGAAATGAAGATTTCGGACCTTAAAAGGTACAACAACATCATAGATTAAAGATGACTGAGAAACCCCTAGGTGTTTATTTGGAGTATGGAATCAATGAATAAATGTAAACGAAAAGAAAGTTTCTCGTTTATTGATTCCGTTTTGGATTTAAATTTACTGAAGTAAATTGTTGAAATATTTCAACAAATTTACAATAGAAGAAATATTTTTTCTGGATCCCAGAAAAAATATTTCTTCTGTTTTCACCTTAGTCACGAGTAATTCAATAATATTGAACTAGAATATTCAAGAATATGTGAGGATAGCATCTGGATTGATATTGCTCATCAATATTTCGCAAGTAAGTGCTTCTCCTTCATCACGTTTTGATACTCGTCACAATATACTCCTGAGGCGTCTTCTTATGCTCCGATTGCTTAAATGTTGGTAATTTTAATGATATAATATTGTTGATCATTATCAGTGATAATTATTTTAAAATATAATCTATGGTATGGTATGTATAACCGAGATACATATTCAGACCTTATCCTGATTTCTAGTCACTAACGAAATTCATAACATATATGACTGAGAAAAATTCAGTCTGATTTTCAGAGCAAATATCAGAAGCTTGGTCTACCGATCCCATTACTGTTCTCCTGCGATTTTATAAAACAATGATGTGTGTTTAAGACGTCATAATTATAGCGAGAATATATTCTACTCGATTTTCTTTTACTTATTAGACTCAATGGGATGTTCTATTAGTAACAGACCGAGTAACTTGGCTTCTTATGATGCTAATTTTGGACACAAGTATTCAGTTTGCAAGTACATCTTTCTTTGACTTATTTTTTTTTCTCTCTTTCAGTTTTTTGAGAATAAGCTTGCGTATGAGTTACTCGAACAATGCTAGGCACTGTCAGTTTGAGTTCGAGTAACTTGGATTTAGTTGTAAAGCCCTTATAATATTCTTCTTATTTGATGGGAGGGAGACGTGAACCTTGGTCGCATACAACGGGAATCATCGCTACTGACAGTGCTTTCAAGGCGCTTGTAGAATTTTTAATTTAAATATAAACACGCAAGCAGTAAATTTAATTTAATAATAATGTTCACCTGGTTGGAAATAATGTCTTCTCATCAAAAAGGGACATTATTTCCAACCGAATAGACTGTAGTTTATGAAATTATTCTTTCTGTTCTTATGTTATACAGTATAATGATATTTTTATTTATCTCAGAATTACTTTCCAAAATTGTTAATTAAAATAGGATATTTCCTTTTGTTCGAAACCTTTCTCGCATGGTAGGGGACCTGAGTATATGTTCTGAAGGTTTGGTTTCTTGCACAACATACTTAGTTAAAATGACTCGTATTGTGATTTGTTATATTCAAATTTTTTATAGAAAATGTCCATTCATTGTTTGTATATAATTACCGAATGGTTTGCAGACACTTTCAATTTATTGTACAGAATCAGTCGTACACGTCATTGTAAACTAATAAATCTTGGTGTCAGTGGTGTATCCTGCTATCAAGAAGATTAATGACAGTCATGATGCCAGTGCATTAGCCCACCAACAGTAAATCATTGGTCTTCGATCAGGACAATTTGTAAACAAATTCCTCCTTTCACAACCCACTACCCATACTCGGTACTAATGTACTATAGGTTGACCAACCAACCTCCTGTATGGGCTCAACATAAAAAAAAAAAGGACTGTACAATGTTGTGGCTACAACACAAAAGCAGATTAAACCTGTTTATTTTTTAAATTTCATTTGTTCTTTGACTTTAATGAACAGGGATATTTCTTTGGGTTTTTTACTTTTTAAAATGTGGGTTGTTTCATTATATCTTTTAGGAACTGAACTTGTCGACTGGATTAGTACTATTGTGTCATTTTTTTTTAAATTGCATCATTATGCAAAATACTTGAAGAGACATCTTATTAACTTGAATTAACATAAGAAATGCCAATAAACTTCAAAGAATAATGAAAGTTTCTGTTTCTGTCATTCATGTAAAGAGATATAGTGATAATTTCTAGCCTATTTTTGTTCGCTATTTTCAGACCTTTCATAATTGTCATGCTGACAATGAAAATAACATGTATATTATCTGAATGATTCAGAGACTGAAGCAGTAAATAATAAGGACTTAAGCTCTTCTGTAATCCTTACTTCTGTTTGTCAGCAGATTCACACTTGTCTCACAGCTTATTTAATGTACTTAATCAGATCACGAAAGAATACATTTGATATTGCTTATCATTAGTGATGTACACTAAAGTAAGATTATTTCTATGTTGAGGATTTTTTGCCATTTCATACAGTCTTGCAATAAAATAAACTTAGCGAAGGATAATGTGAAGTAATGTGGCGCCACCTATGGAGAAGTATAGTCATCAAATCTTCACATATCATCTTTTAAATTATATTTCATTTTGTATCATGCGATAATACAGCACAAGCTTCATTTAAACATTGCTGTCATAAGAAATATGAAATATTTTACAAATTAATGATAAAATGACTTTATAAATATATGAATATAAACTAGTCACGGAAGAATTAACCGCGATGCAATCAATATTTTTTCCTCAAAGGATCCCAGCTATATTTGCTGTCATTAATTGTTGCGTCTGCCACCACTGCTTACTTTTGCAACATGAGTGATAACGTCGCATTTTGGTTAATTGTCTGTCTCTTCATTTAATAGTAATTAGAGAGGAGATAATTAAGATAGATTTCTATCTTAATTACCTCATAATGTTAATGGAAAATGAGCCTAGGAAAGGTTTATTAAAAAAAGATGGAATCGCTTTCTTAGCATGAACTACATTAAGGTTGAAATGACTTCCAAACATCAATTTACGTGTCTATACATTACGCAGGCGCGCAATCACATACATACTTAGTGGCCATATTATTAGAGATACCCTCTTAATGGTGTACTGGACTACTACGAGCATTTCTCGAGCCTCCAGGAGGTTCTAGAAACACATCACAGATATCATACCAGACAGATATGATGACTCCTTTGAAGTTTCATCTGCACATTTTTGAGTTGCTCTCACGAACATCTTATTCCACGACGTTTCGAAGATTCTCAATGAGATTGAAAAACTGGTAAATTAGATAATCAATTCATTAAGGCAAAGGCACGGTCATATTGCTCTAATTTATTTCTGAACAATATGTGGACAGCGATGACTCGTTATCCTGTTGTCACGTAAAAGCAATTGGTCAACGTGAATAGGTGTATTTGGTTATTGTGTATTTAGTTGGCAGTGATGTTCAGGAAGATCGTGCCACTCCTTACTTTTCTGGCATCAAGAGGCCTAAGGAACCAGGGATGCATATTCGAGACCATCATTCTACCACACCACCTGGCATCGTTGAGACTAATGTCACCTTATTCGTAGCTGCTTATGCTGGGCAGGCACGGTTATACTATTTTTAATGGCCGTTTGCTGTAATATCCCATTCCAGACGGTGGCCAATGCTTCCCGGAAGTTTCCTGGTTACGCTACAAATGATCAGATGCGTAGTCATCTGATCATTTGTAGTGGTCTGTTGGATTCTGTGGATCTTTTTTCTGTCTTCTATCAGTCAGCTGTTTCTTTCTAGCAATATGTCCGACTGTTTTCTTGATTTTTGTTTATCACACCGCTGTCGGTATAACGAAGCTACACTTTAGCCCATCTGGGATTAAGCCAATTTGAAGGCACCGTTCAGTTCACGACTTTAACTCATTTACTTGAACCATGATACTGTGCCTTATCTAATAAAAGCCCAAAGAAGATGTTCAACAGCTCATTTTAAGAACACGTTTCCTAGAGGTCGGACAAACTAAAACTACTTTCTGAAATTCCCCAGAAATTCTAGAGTACTTATGATACGATAACCCGTTTTGAAGTGTGTTTTGCAAAATGCTTATTTATGAATCATTTCGTCCGTTCATATGCAAATTAATTCCAGAAACCTAAGATTTTTTTTTTTTACTATGACTATAGGGTACACACGAGAAAATGTCACGTAATTCAAAGTTTATTTCAATATTGTTGCATTTTTATTTGCAAATATATGACATAACGATTCGATTTGATATTATTAATTCGAATTCTCCTGTAGAACTGAATAGTAGTTAGGATCTTTGTTAAACTTTTGCCGCTCATTCAGTTTTGATTTCCTCCTGCGTATTTTTTATTGGGAAAAATTGGGAAAAAAGAATTATCTAGAGCATATAAGCCCTAAACGAGTTAATGCGACATAAACACACTATAACTTTCAGTACATTTTAATTTTTTTAAACATTTTAATACCAGTTGAACCATTATATTGTCAAATGGTATTATACAGCTAATTCTCTTTTTACACGGCTTTTTATACGGTTTAAAAAACAAACGAAATTATATTTTTACACTGTATATTTTGAGTTAACACGGTTTAAATGGCGCTTATTTTTAAAATTTCTGTTTGAATTCAGTTCCGTTAAAAGGGTATTTCCATTATAATTATCCTTTCCTAGTACGGTACATATGTACTCAAACTTGAATTTTGGGCCCCCCCCCTCGATGTTTTAAATATTAGGGATTACTCTACGCTAGAGAATGTAGACGAATGCCAAGTAGAACTTATGTAACGAAATCACAAAAAAGTGTTGGTGGCTTTAAAGTAGCTAAGGATCGTGTGACTATTATTTTGCAGCAATGCTTCAGGAGATCGTATATTAAAATCATCACTCATTAATCGATCCCTAAGACCGCGGGCAATGAAAGGTGTGGATTTTAACACGTTACCAGTGCACTGGAAGACAAATAAAAAAGTTTGGGTTAAAAAAGAAATTTTCAATGAATGGTTCCATCAATGTTTTGTTCCAGAAGTTAAACGCTGTTTTGATGGAAAACAATCTGGACTTTAAATTTTTATTGATTATAGACAATGTGGCTGTCCATCCTGTTTTAGAACACCCGAATGTGGAATTTTGTTTTCTGCCACTTAATACAACCACAAGACGAAGGGGGGATCGCTACCTTCAAAGCTTACTACATATGAAGAACATTCCAATACATTTTGGATAAACTATATAAGGATAATTTACTGACAGTTATTGAAGTGAGGAAGAAATTTTCTATTTTGGATTGCATTAAACTTGCTAAGTTGCGTTATCAGAATTGAAACCATCAACCTTAAATTAATGTTGGAAAGCTACTTGGCCAGAATGAGTGAAAAAGAAAAACCCCTTATCTTTGCATACAAATGAATATCCCAATATCATCAGATCAGCACATGCAATTGGTGAAAAAGGATTTGGTGACGTTTCGTTTGCAGATATTGAAGAATTGATGGTTGACATGGCTGTTAGTAATGACGAAATAATAGGTGTCCTTGAGAATCTCGATGAAAATGAAGGTGATGATGATGAAGACATTCCATTCACTGCAGGATTAATTAAAGAAGGGCTTCAAATGGCGAGTGAAATTGCAAAGTCATTTTTTTACACATGATTCAAATACTGAACAGTTTAAACGTGAACTGAAGTCATGTAAGGTACGATATAAATAATTATACAAAGATCTAGTCAAAACTAGATTTCACCGATTAATTACAGAGTTCGTGGTGAAAAAAAATCAACCTGCATAATTATTGGAAATTAGTGCTAATTTAGTTCGTTTTACTGAAGAAAATGTTTCTCCATTGCGCTATTAATAAGACGGCCAAAGTGTTTCAAGTGATGGAAGTGATTTAATTCCAGTCTCACACAAAAGAATGCTACTACTGTCAGAAAGCGACGGCGAATAAAATTTAACTAGTAACCATACACGCGGGTGTATTTGGACCCTCTCGAAGTTCTGTTTTATTAGTGACACACTATTTTCTTTAAGACGCGCGCACGCGCACACACAATTTATATATATATATATATATATATATATATATATATATGTTTTGTTTGCAAATTACTTATTGTTCGTATCGGGTTTTCACATCTGGAACCATATGCACTATATTCTTTATTACACGGTTTTTATTTACACGATTTTTTCTGGAACCAATCTACGTTTAAATGGAGAATTTGGTGTATATAAATAATCATAAGTGGAGTTAGTGCTATTGTTAATTTGGTGAAGTATATTTAGTGATAGTGTTGGTTATCAAACTAGTCTTACATTTAAGACTGCTTCTAAAATGTTTTCATTACACTTTTGTTATTAAAAGAAATGGTTTTAAGTGATAATAGCGAACAATAATTAAAAGAGAATAAAATTCTCTTTTCGGTATATCTGGAGCATTTAATGGCAAAGTTAAGAAAAAAAATGTATACAGTACCTATTGCCAAAAAGTTTCATTGGTTGCAATAAAGAATAGCGTCACTATACAAGAATGCGATTACGAAAAACACCTTTTTATGATTGCATATGAGTTGTTTAATTTTGTTTTGCAACTAAAAACAGTCTGATCTAAATGAAAATTGAAATAATTCGACATATTTTTAATGGTGAATAAAAATACCGAATTTCATTAAATTTCCCCGAGGCGTCCATTGAAATCAAAGCTAAATTTATGTATTAATACTAACGTAATTAACAGACATGAAAATCACGCGAGGAATAACAAAGCATTTGTAAAAACGCTGATATTTCGAGATGAGTATATCATCTCGTCTTCAGAGGGAGCAATATCATTTGCACCATTAATCAAAACAAGAATGGAAATTAAAATGAATATTACAAAGTACCTGCATTTTTTACAGTATAATAAATACTATTAGGAAACTAATAAACAATTTAAGCATAATAACCCATCATCAATCAGGTGTAGAGGTTGTAACCCCCCCCCCCCCGAAAAAAATATTGTAACTGAAACAAAAATTGGAGTGGCCAACATTTGATAAGAATTTCAGATACCAAATCCGTCCAGGTACCAGGTAGCTTGTCGGAATAACTTTTTTCTGAAATGCACTTAATTAAAATGGAAAACGATGTATTGGGATTCATTTATTTTTATTGTTGTTTATATCCCTATTGGGCATCTGTCATTTCCTTCTAAAAACGAAATTATTTCTAATAATTTCGTTTTTAGAAGAAATCAATTTAATAGTGATCCTAAACATCACATTTTATTATCTAAATATCAAATTTGTTATAAATATAGAATTTTTCCATATTAAACTGGCAGTTAGTTTAATGTAAAAGTGCATAAATTATCCATTGATATAATAATGGTATTAGGTATTAGATCATTATTTGTTGATCATATAGGAATCGGCCATAAGTTATCTTGTATACCAATCACAGAATGGTGAGTTCAGTATAATGACTGAATTAAAAATTAACAAAACAAAATAATAATAAAGAAAGAAAAAAAAATTACAGCTTTTACACAAATGTATAGAGTATAGTGACCAGCAAAATATATGTACAAAAATCCTGTACAAAAGAAGAGTATTTTTGTTTATTTGCATTTTAATGTGTTTTTGATTTTCTCATTTGAAGAAATTATATTTTTCTTCTGCGTCAAAAATAACTAGTTCTATTACACGAACTACTGATACAAATTGGACCGAATGGCAATAAGTATGAGGAAGGTGTCAAGGAGGAGGTAACGAAGAAAATGATCTTTAGTGAAATCTAATTGTTTTTTTCTGGCGGAGAGATAAGAATTTTTAAGCTTTTTAAGGGGAAAAGATAGAGAGAGAGATAGTGTCTGGAGTGGTGAACAAGAGAGAACCCTCTTTCCATTTTTTTCAATGGTGAAGCTCCTCCTCCTTGTTTTCCCTTTCAGTAGTTTCCGACCTCAGGTGACTTTGTAAGCACTGCCCACAAAGTATTCCTGGTGAGTTTTTTTACAGGGTAGTTCACCATTGCTTTTCTCAACCCCCAATTTTATCCGGACTCGGGACCCGCATATGACTGGGACTGTAATCATGACTGTAATCCATGTGTGTTCACGGGGCCGGTTTGCCTGTTCTGGGGGACGAAAAACCCGAGTTTCCGGGTGAAAAAAAAAAAACCTCCTACCTCCGCATAACACCTTTAGTCGAAAGAGACCAGATAGTTTCCACATGTCACTGACGGAAATCAAACCTAGTTCGAACCCGAGTTTCCTGGTTCGAACTAGGTTTAGATTCTGGTGAAAAAAAACCCCTACCTCCGTATAACACCTTTAGTCGAAAGAGACCAGATAGAGGTTCCTTACGTCACTGACGGGAACCGAACCCAGGTCTTCGACTAAAGAGCTTCGTCTATACTGTCTGAGCTGTGGAGGCCCTTATGGTGAAGCAGCAATTTAATATGACACTATTAATTATTCTCTGCCAGTAAAAGCTTTAGGCAGTTCTTACCCCAAGAAGGACTTTCCTTTCTCTTTTGGTTAAAGAATCTAGATGATTTCAAAGAGCATATCCAAGGGTGAGAGAACGAAAAATTGAGCGCAATAAAATTATGGCAGGTTTAAAGTCAGTGCGTTATGCTACTTCATTTCGGGTTGCTTTGTCGATATTACAGGGTTTTACTTTATTTCTCTTTATGTTGAATTTCTGAAACGAAAAGGGGAGACTGCCTATACTTTCATCGGCAAAGTTAAGAATTAACTGTCAATGATGGAAATCAATATAGTAAAAGCAAAAACAGCCTCTCGATGCATACCAATATTAACAGAAAACTAAGAAGATTAAAACTTTGTTCTAGAGACCAAAGATGGACCTTTTTCAAGACACTTCAAGCGTTCAGTAAGTGAGTAAGTTCATTTCAAGCGTGGTGGTCTCACACATATGCGATGGTTGAAGAGCTGAGACTCTCCACTCGATTAGCCAGACTGCCTGAGGAAATAAGTTATTTAGCGCGCTGACTTTTACATAGTGTGTATTTCATCACACACTAAAAATTTCTCACCCATTTTATTTCACTTCATTTCCCATTTGGCACAGCCACAAAATTAAGTCTCCGCTTATATTATTGCTAAATAAGTGTAATGATTAAACATTTGTATCTGACGGCAGTAGGTTAGAGCAATGCTTCCCGAACTTATGGATGTAAAGGCCCCTTTGGAAAAATTAAAATATTTTACGGCCCCCCCAACGAAAAAAAAATCGTAATACAGACATATATTATTATAATATTTATTATATTTATATTCAATACAATTTATATTCAAGATTTTGCGTTTGTAAATAAACTTTTTTTGTGCTTCTTATCAATACCTTTGAAACGATACTTATATGAATAAGCATATATTTACTAATATTCATTAAGCGTTGTAATACCCAGGAAGCAAAATTTGTCATCCAACACTGTGTGATTATTTCCATTAAAATATAAAAAATAACAAAAAATAAATAATAAATAATAGAAATTAAATACGTTTCTTTTAAGATTAAAAAAAAAAGAACTACTTAGTCTTAAAACATTTTAAATTTGTTTTCATTATTTCACGCCCCCCTCAACAAAACTTGCCTCCTCCAAGGGGACCGCGGCCCACAGTTTGGGAAGCGCTGGGTTAGAGTGTTCAGCGTATCATAGTTCTTCTCTAAAGGTTCAAAAGCAATAAATAAAAAGATTTAATATTTTATAACTACTGGTTGAAAAAAAATCTAAAAAGTGTTTTTGATTACTTTTTAAATGTCGATTCGAACATTAAGAAAACCAGTTTTTCTTTGCAGTATCTCTCCGTCTCCCGTAGCTCAATTGGTAGCAGTCAGAACTTTTGGTTGGAAAAATTTGGTAAATGAGCCAACGACTTTGCAAAAAAAAAAAAAAAGCTTTATAACTGAAAAAAAAAGGACAAAAATATACCTGGAAGCTCTACTCTAGTGACGAAACACAAACACACACACACTTACATTGGCAGTTGTATTAACAATCAAGCAGAAAATAGATTTAAAGATTTATGGCTTTGATGCATTAAAAGTATATTTTTTTTATTGTGGTTTCGAATGAAAATTACATAATTTTATTCTACTTTTTATTGAAGGATTTAAGTATATTGTGATTTATTGTTTACAGTTAATTTTTCATAGATGGGTTCACGGCTGTTGAATGACCATACGAAATGAATGACTATAATCAGTTTCATCCATTTTAATGAATTTGTTTGGTTTTATCTATTTTTATTCATTATATTCATTAAAGAAGTAGAATATATAAACTGAAGTTTTTCCCAGAAGGATATTTTGCTACTGTAATATTTCATATTGATCATTTATTCTAATGTTTAGTAGGTCTTCGTTTTTTCTTTTCTTCCGAATAGAATACACAGTTTTCTGTTTTTATTACACCCTCTTTATTTTATAAGTTTTGCTTAATTTTTCGCTTTGTGAAAACATTAAAGACTTCAGCGGTAGCTAAATTATTTTTTTTGTCCACATTAATGAAAACTCTCTCGCCGAGAATGGCGATAAGTTTCCCCTGCGTGTTCCAAAAACATCACGTTATCTCTTCAGAAAATAATACTGTTATTTTCTTAAGAGATAATCCTCTTTAATAGATAAATACTTAAAAATGTTTAGCAGATCAGTACTTTTTAATTTTATCTTTATATTAAACTTTTAATTAGCTGTCAGTTTTATCTGCGAACAATTCCCTATTAGCATTCCACGTGCTGCAAAAGAGAAGAGGGCCGGAAATTTCATTGTTAGCATTCTTAGGTAGAATTTTTCAGGTACAATTTCTTTTTTATTTTATATAGAATTTTTTTATTTATTCAGTATACATGTTTTAATATTTTAATAAATATATCTTTAATAATAAATTAATTGCCTAGTAACTTATAATTAATAATTTTAAAAACACTAGTAATTTATATTTATTGTTAATATTTTGGCTCTTGATATTTCCTTAAGTTTACAGTCGGAGGCATTCATTTTTTTCTATATTAAGAATTGTAATGTTAACAGCACTTAATTTCGTTGTCTCCAAGAGTTATGGCGTCATTATAGCGAATCTAACAAACGCATTGAATTATTTGATGACCGTTACCATCGTATGTGTGTAGGCTTACAAGAATAATTTATGTTTAAGACGAAAATTTAAGACAATAAATGGTATAATGGATAAAGTTTCACCTACAGTGGCAACGAGAAGTTGCAGAACTTTCAGATGTAGATGTATGCATCGCAATGGAATGTGAAGTGAGTGGAGTGGGTAAGTAGTAATCGTTGGAGTTATGCCGTACATGCGGAAAGCTGGATGCGCTTATTTGAAAGGAGACATTGTGTTCTGAAACTGCGAGATCACGACTGATAATGGACTGTTCTCATGCAAACAACGGTAGTTTGTCTGTCAGAGATATTCAGTACTACTTTTGAAGTGCACAACTTTAACCTCGCGACACCTCTTTCATTAAGTACTTTTCTGCATGAGTTGTGTAGTAGCAGAATGCTGTTAACGTAAGTTGACCTAAGTATTTAATTTTTTTTTTTTTTGTTTCAGAAACAACAGACTATTACTTTGGATGTGAAAGTCTATTTTTTTTAATATTCTGATTTCCTTTTTATTATTAATTATCTATTTATTATTAAATTTAATATCACTTATCTGAATATTAGCATCAAAAGTACTTAATCAGAATATTAAAATGTGATTTGTTTACACATGCCTACTTATTAATAGTTTTTTCCCAATCACGTTAATGGATGGTTTGGACGATGTTTATACATAGGTTAGATGTTCGTATTTATCTTCTTTTGCGGAGCGTACTTCTCTGTAATTGTATAGTTTTGGAGGAGTATAAATTATGTACTGATAAATTCCTATCTTATTGTTAATTATCTATGAAGAGGTGATCAAGACTACGACTGGAATATGTCGGCATAAAACAAAATCTCAGCGAAATTATACATTGTAACCTGCTTGTATGAGCTATCATGATTTATATATATATATATATGTGTGTGTGTGTGTGTGTGTGTGTGTGTGTGTGTGACTGGAAAACGATATTTTGTTCGTTCAGTATATCGCAAATCGGCCAAATTGACTTACTTCAAATTAAAATTGAATTAATATCCGAACGCGCAGAAGCTCAAGTGTGTTTCTAGTTAAGATATATGGAATAATCATTGTATTGATAGTAGTGATACTTTCTGTTAAGTATTCTTTGCCCTTTCATTATTTAAATCACTGGTTGCCAGTGATTTAAATGATTAAAGCTAGTTTGACTAATAGCACAGCTCATTGTCTTTATTAGCTGATTTTGAAATTTTATATTATTATTTTCTTCTGACAACTAGCTACTCTCACTGTAAGCTACTATGAACAGCTATTAAATTGATAAGCATAGTTATATTTGTATTCTTTGCTAGCTGGATTACTGAAGAAATGCTACCTATTCAAACAAATTTGAACCATTTGGGTTCACTTAAGAATTATGGGGAAAACCATTCCATTTTTTTCTGTATCATTATTAACGAGCTTTGTGATATTGTAAGTCACTTGTAATCTTCTACTTGATATGTAGTTAAAAACATACCATTTATAATTTTATGCCTTAACGGAAGTGGTACATACGATCGAAACATTCTTCATGCTGCCTGGATGACATGCTCTTATGTCTTTCGGTGACTTGCGCGTGGTTTTCTTCAAGCCATTTCTAGGCTCTAATTTTCTTCGCTCTGACATTTTTATTTCTTAGCTTTCTTCTGTATTTGCTAATATCTTGTAATAGTCGCTAATAACGAAAGTTCCATGCACTGATGAAAATCTATCATCACTGCTTTGGATGATTTGTCACCGAGGGGGAATGAAAGGGAAGGAAACCCAGACCTGCTTTCAGTCCACTTGTGATATAAATAACATCGAAAATAGGCGTTATGTTTTGGATTTTAAATATAAGCTTCAATATATGCTTTATCATACTCGCTAAAATTTGTTGTGTTCGAGTTAAGGATTGACGAATTTTTTCTTTTTTAATTAATTTAATAAAATATAAAGGACGGAAATGCAAGAAATAGTGAGGATAAGAGTGTAAATGTTAAAATAAATTGCTCATTAGTTGCAAGTGATTTTTAATAATATAGCGCTGGAGGGTGAAAAGGTACACTTGCAATTGTGCAAGTGTATTAGCAGCTTTCATTGTTTACTGATTTTGTTTTCTCTCCTCCACCCTTAACCCTCGGGAGCTCGCAGCGGTAATTTTGCAGCGTAGGTCGCAGTATATCTGAGAGATATATTCATTACTAATATGTGCTAAAATGCAAAAAAACATAAAGAAAAAACGCTGCAAATATAATACATGATGGTACAAATTAAGTGAATATTGAATCCAACATTATTTCATAGTCAAATATAGAAACTACAAGTGTTTCATGCCGAATATATAGAAACTATAAAAGTTTCGGCGGATGCAAGCATAAGCAACCTTATGAGCAACTCGTAGTAAAGGTGGAGTAAGCTCCAGATTACTTTCCGTAGTATTTTCTATAATGTATTTATCGTCCTCTAGGACATGTATGATAAATAAGCCTTTGGCTTTCTATTTCAGTAATAGGTGGTTTATTTATTTTCAGTTACAATCTAGAAATTATTGAACAAAGAATAAAAACAACTAAACCATACTATACTGACATCGGAGGTCGCGGTATATCTCTCAGATACAATTTAATGTCAAATATCACAAACCTTTACATAACATGTGTTAAACCAAACTGACAGCAAAAAACAGTGCGGAATATCACTTCATTCGTAACATATGAATGCACAGTTACTCATGACCTCCAAGCTATACACCGAATAGTGTAAGAATATTTATATTAAACATTTTGCATGTATCTGTCAGATCATCTGCGAGACCCAAGGGTTAAATTTTCGCTGGTGTTTTAAACAAATTCGGAAAAACTTAATGGAGAAAAAAATTTATAATTCGAACTTAATTTCTGTCAAAATATGAAATTCAATTAATTTGTATTTCGATTACCAAATTCATTTGATTAATTTCATTACATTATACGAAATAAATCGAAAATTGTAGATTAGTTTTTTTAAAAATCTAGATTAGTTATGTAGTCCTTATATCGAAATTAAAGAATTTCAATATAACAGCAGTCAATCTCTTAAGTCACATGTAATCCAATATTATTTTTACTAGATGTTTCCCTCCGACTGCCAGCCGGATCTGCTAATAACCTTGGTCTACCTGTTTTCTTCATTTCCGCGTTGTCGAAATATGTTGTATGGGATAGAATTAGTATAATTTCCTGTTCGCAACTTACCTTCTAGAAAGTTTCAGTTCTGCTTCTTTCACAATTGAAGTTTTAACTTAAAGGGGTTGAGGGATAGTCCATTTTGTAGAAAGTCCATTCTTCAGAAAGGAAAGAATATACTAATGAATATAGAAAATAAGATAGCCAAGCTAATTGACACATTAATTGATATTAGAGTATTATTAGTTAGTGTACGACTTCAGCAAGATGTATTCGTATAAATACGGTGAATGAAATGATTCTTGATCTGGTTTCGATATCAGAAACATGTAAATGTTTCTACTTTGCATTGGCGATAATTATAGCAAATTGTCTTTCGTAATCTGCTGCTCCGAAAAAGAGCTACACTAATTTTACAGTTCATGCCACATGTTAGCATAAGAACATTTTCGAAAACTCCCTCTAAATCATTAAAGAAGGGAGGACAGCTTGCATGACTTCACAAAAAACTATACGAATTCCTCAGAACGGAATCTTATACAGAGAATATTACAGCAATTTCGCTCTGCTTAGAGGGAAGTGTGAAGGTGTTTCCTTCCGAAAAACTGTTTCCCTCTTTCCCAAAACAAATATTTGTTGATAGACTTAACCAACTCACTCCATGGCCATTAATGCTTCTGTTTATTGGAAATAATTCAGTGCAGTCAGCCAGGAAGTGAGTTTTATATATACTCATGTGTTCACCAGATGGCTCTCCTACTTTTGTGAGAGGAAACCCTGATTTCCGAGAGTGAAACCTTTCCATCACGGACTATCGCAAGCTAGGCAGATTCGGTGGAAAAGATCTAAAACCCCTCCTTTTTTTTCTAGACTTTTCGGTGACTTTTTTTAATAAGATTCTCACTTTCGAATCCTCCAATCTAGAATCTTTTCATCTCTCGTTCTTTAACCGTGTCACGGGTGTTCACTGGAATTCTATAAATGATTTTCCATCGTTTAAACGATTCAGTTTGCACTGACTGGCTGTAATAATGACTTAAGCGGGATTTTCAGGCCACCATAGTGTATCGTAAAATCTCAACGTAATGAGAAATGATTCATTTTCAGCCTGTAGTTGTTTATTTGATGTTCAGTTTTGCTGACCTCATCGCAGCTTCATACGAATGGTATTGTTCCACCTTATTTTATTGAAGAGCCAGCTGCTGAAGTAACATTATTTAAAGCTTCCAGTGTTGGTATATTTATGCATACCTGGAAGCCTTCATTCTTGAATTTGTCAGATTGCTAACATGGCAGACCAATCAGACACACTACATGAATGCCGTGAATTTCCACAGATAACACGTTCTCTTGGCAACTTGATTTCCCACCGCGGTGACATTTCATGGCCACTACATTCACTTGATCTAACCGTCAATGATTTATTCTTATGGGGTTATCTTAAGAATAAAGTGCACTGCAACAGACCTCTTACAAGACCCTGAAATTCCAGCATATACGCCCTGGCCTTGAATGATCAAAGCAGGGGCGTAGCCAATTTTCTGTTGTCAGGAGTGCTACAACAGTATAGCGTGGGAAATTTTAATTTTCCTCCCTTCAGGACGGCTGAGAGGGTCATAAACATACAACTTAATTTGCAATACTAACATTCTATTTTTCGTTTTACTCGAAAATGCTGGAAAAACCCAAATTTGCCGCTATTAATTGTAATATCACTTATACCTTCCACGTAAATACTTTGTTATTTTTATCAATAATTTCATGTGTGTGTGTTTCAAGATTAATGTAATGGACTTTGTTATTTAGTCCATTACATTTTTTAATGAGATCTATACATGAATCACGAGACCTGTAGCATGTCATTTAAATGGTATTTTTCATTTTATGGAATTATTTTTCTTGGTTATTCACGAAGAGGTGAAAAAGACGTGTTTCGTTGAAAAAAGATGTCTACATTATTTAAATATAGTGGACAGTTATTTAGATGTTTTTTTACTAACGAATCAGTCCTTATGAAAGAGAGGTTAATTCTATTTTAAGTAACATAAAAGATAATCGAAATTTCGGCTATGAAACGCGCTTCATTTTTAATCCGATAGATGGCAACACACGCTAATAACTTGGTGTTTTTGCAGCAACAAATTATTTTAGAACTATTTCAAAAGCTTCAGGTTGAAACGCAATGCCTCCTTAAATCTGCAATATATTTACTATTATGCATCATGGAATAACAATATCTTAGTATTAAGACTAATATTAATTTTGCTCTAATATTTCCCGTTAAAAACATCAGGAAATCTTTTAAAATAGCATAAAGTATTCCAAAGAGAATTCAACACATGCTGTATTCTCGACATAATCCGTACTAGATTTTTGATTACTTTGTTATAATATTTAAATGAAATGAAATAAAGTGGTTAAATCATGCCCACCCATTTATGGATTAAGCACAGTGCATTTCACCAATCGGAAATTACAACTGCCTAAACTGTTACCTTCTGATGAACTGTATAGTTTTTCGAAAGTAGATATTTGCCATTTATGAATCTAATCTTGTAAAATACATTATATTGCTGAGTGGATTATTATTCACGTTTATGGTGTTTCCCAAAGTGTGTAAAGTACTGAGTCATTTTGTTCTTTACGAAGTTGTTTTGAGAGACTTTATTTTCTTCCAGTTTGGTATATTTGAAATTCTGCCAAATTAAGCAGGTGATAAGGGAGAAAAATGTCTCGAAATTATTGTGATTACCTTGCTCTTATTGGATGTAATTAAGTGACATTTTAGAATTAGGGTGCACCTAGCATGGTTCATTTTAAATGTTTTTTTTTCTCTGTAATTTCATTTTTATTGAGAAAAAAAGTAAATTATACTTTTTGCTGAAGTTGGATCGTTTATAATAATTTTAACCTGACTTATTGACAGCTATTCAAAATTTGATTTTTTAGTAAGTCATCTTAATTCCAAAATTAGGGAAAATTATCAGTAGTATACATGCCAACAACAGCTTTTAAGGTAGTTTTATTTATTTATTATTTTTTTGTACATAATATATTCTACTGACTTACCGAATAATCAGACTATTATAATTAGAAAAGCAAATCAAACGAACTTATACATATTATGCAGACTTTAATTTTACCATAAGCGAATTCCCTAATACTTGTACTCAAAATGAAAAACGTCACATTCCACCATACAGAAACTCTCACTGTGACTGATAAAATACTAATTCAGGAGTATCTTCTTTGATTTAGTGTTGATTTAGGAATTTACTTGTTGCAGAAAACTTGTATCATATTATAACGTGCTACTTTTTTATAGCAACTTTTAAACAGTAACTAAACAAAGCTAACTTTTTAAAAATTGAGTTAGCTTTGTATTTAATGGATGCAATATCATACTCGCTAATTCAAATCTAATTTTCATAACATTTTTAGAACATTTTATGATTGTTATGAATGAGGAGGTTTAGAAAGTTGTGCTCAGAATAATTTCCTGCAAAATTTGTAAATGCAAATTTTCGCAGACTTTGTTGAATGATGGTAGCAAATTTTCTTTAAAACGCACATTGATTTTGGTATTCTTCGTGAAAATAAGAGTGCGAGGTACGCATGATAGAAGTGTGATTTCATTTTGACACCACGTTTAATAGACTTCTTTATAGATGCTTGTTCAAAATTTTTTGGAAAGTTATCGAATGTTATATTGAAAAAGTCTGGGGAAATGTACCAGGTGCATTAAAGAAAACTAAATACAGTATTAAGAAAGTCAACCCAGTCCGTATTCTCACGACTGGAATTAATCCTTTTTTTTTTTTTGAGCACCAACAATACCAAAAGCTTATGTATATCATCAAGAGTAATACAATCCTCACAGGTTATTATATGTTTCAAAACATTGTTACTGGGCTACTGCTATTCCCTTACTACTTTAATGCATTATGCAATCTTCCTGGAACCATAGGGCGAACTGTTTCCAAATCAGGCTGATGTTATGGTCTAGCCTAAGTAATATATTGGATAATTATTTATTATACATTGCTGTATGTTAATTCTTTGTCATTAATTAAAAGATGCAGCTATATTACTTCTTCTTCTTCAACCTTCTGGTTCTGTCCACTGCGGGACGAAGGTCTCCCGCATGATTTTCCAGATCAGTCGGTTTTATGCTTCTCCCATCCATCTCACTCCTGCAATTTGCTCCAGTTCATCCCTCCACCTTCTTCTCGATCTTCCTCTTTGTCTTGCTCTGTCCATTGGTCTCCGCTCTGTTGTTTTTCTAGTCCATCTCCCATCACAGCATCTGGCAATATGGCCAGCCCATCTCCACTTAGCCTGTTTAATGTATTTTACAATATCCATGACACCTGTTTGAGATCTTATTCAGATATTTGTCTTCCTATCTCTTAATATTATTTTTAGCATACTTCTTTCCATGCGATGTTGTGTTGTTCGCAGCTTTTTGTTTAGGGCTTCTGTTAAAGTCCATGTTTCTCCTCCATATGTTAGGACAGGAAGTATGCACTGGTCAAAAGCTTTCCTTTTTAGGCTCATAGGGATGTCACTTCTGAATATGTCTCTCATTTTCCCATAAGCCATCCATCCAAGGCGAATTCTTCGTTCAATCTCTTTTCTTTGGCACTCCTCAAAGGATAACAATTGGCCCAAATATACATATGAAGTAACTTGTTCTATTTCAGTTTTCAACTTTGTTCTATGGTTTATGTATTTATTCATCATTATTTTTGTTTTTTCTCTATTTATTTTTAATCCAATTTCTCTGGAGGCTTCGTTATATTACTTCGCTATATTACTAATGAGGAGTATTCATCATTGTTGCTGCAAGTGGTCCAGGACGCTTGGTACCTTTTTTTGGACGCTTGGTTGGAGACATTAGCTTCATGTTATCAGTGTTACATCATCATCAATATACCACAAAGGTAATACTACTGGTCGGGGGGACACGGGAAGGCTATCTCAATCCCCCCCCCCCCCCTACTAATGAGGAATAAAAAGCGAAGAGCAAAAAAAGATTAGTTCCTTTAAATAGTAATCTATAGGAAGAATATTTTCTTTCCCTTCCATAAATGCATGCAGAAGAAGGAATCATAGTTTTAGGCAGCGTACTGTTGGCTATGTTTATGCTCACGAGTTTGTGTGTTTTGTAGATTTAGAAGAATCATCGAGGTCGGTTGGTTTCAGTGGTTCCCAGTAGTATGAAGGGGATCAGTGACAGAACATCGATTATCCAAATTGTGCTTTCCTATGGACAACGATTTGAGGTAAATGTTTATCTTTCTAACCTTAGTTAAGTTGCAGTAAATTGTGTTGAATCTAGATTTGCTCCTTAAATGCGATTTTTCGATTCTATTTTAATAAACCTCCACTCGAGTAAAGGATGTGTGACAAGGAGGTAGAGACGCAATTTTTGTCTTTCAGTATGTAAAAAAAAAGTTCTGCAAGCTCGCATATTGCTTAAGAAAAGTTGAATATTTAATGTCAGAAACTGACCACTTAAGTAATTGCATGCTATTCTGGAATGGAAGCTGATGGTAGATGATCCATTCGCACAGAATACTGGGGATAATTATAAGAAATAAGATGCACCAATATATATTAAAATTATTCGAAAAATTTGCTGTACTTTCTGTTGTAAACGGGGAGTTATTGTAATTGCATACTGATGTCATTGTGTAAACATTGATCCAAGAAAGCAATATTTTATTCCTTAGATGCGAGATTTTCAAAAATCTCATAACCAAAGGAATGAAATATCTTCGCTGGTCATTTGGTTTTCAAATGAGCAGCAGGTATTTGAAATATGCGTTGTGAATTGTGTGAAGTCTGTAACTAGTAGTTCAATTCATAGCTGAAAGATTTAGATTAACCTCGCATGATGCTTATAATGCCTGATGTCTGAGAATAACGCAAATGATAAAATTTTGTTTTCTTCGATATAGAATATTTTGGACATACCCCTTTCTGCTGAGAAATATAAAGCGTAAATATTCCGCAAATCATTAGACATCAGTATACAGCACTAAGAAACCAAGGAAATATGAACGATTCCTTTAATTAGGAGTTCGTTCAATCTTAGTGAAGTCGATCAAGTTTCTCTAATTCATTATGATGAATTTCAGAAATGCCATCGCGATTTCTGATTTATTGCTTGAAATCTACTTCGTCACCGACTATCAACTCCTATCCCATTTCTCACTTTTTTGATTGTGTACAGTTTTAAAATATTTTTCTGTATTCAACTGAAAGTGCGGAGCCTGTTTGGTAATTTAACTCGTGTGTAGGCTAGGGTGATAGTGGCAGAAGTCATTAGCATCAGTGGAACACGGGAGGAACTTTTGCAAGCCAAAACTGTACGAAAATTTATGAAAGCGATTTTTCTCAGTGTAGGTAAAAAAAAAATAATAAAATCAAATAAATAGTATCGATAGTGACTTTCTTTTGACCTTTCTTCAGCCTCATGGCGGGCAAACTGCCTTTTTATTTTATAGGAAAGTAAATTTCAGTATCGGATATTTCAGTATATATACTAAAACAAGACTAGACATGTTTTAAGTCCTCGCACTAAAAGTGCAGGATTTACTTTCAGTAGACTGTAATTATTGGATTATAGTGACAAAGTAACGTCGGCACAAAACGCATCTCTCAGATGGTTTTCATATTATATCTTTGATGCTAAACTTTTTTCACGACTTTTTATGTCTTGATTACAAGGATGATTCATAACTTTCGACTTTGTATTTAAGGCTGACAGCGGAACAATTAAACTTAATACATTTTATATAGAATTCTGATTCGTATCGGGATTATTATATGCCACATGAAGAAAATTCTTCTCTTTGATGCGTTTCTGGATAACTAAATACATAAGTGATACATCCTAGGCATTTCATTGAATAAGATGATGCATCCAAATCTTTTTCGATAAATTCTCTCATCTTTTGCAGTAAACTGATATAATTCTGTTTGTTCCTTGTATAGTTGTGTAAAATAATGTCGTTGAGTTTCTATAGCTTATAATGGACAATTTTGTGTGTGTGCACATTTAAAATATCTTTTGAGCTTGATCATGAAGCGTTTTAGTCGTAAAAATAATGTTTGAGTTTGCTTTCATAATTCAATCATCCCTTCGAGCGTTTTTTAGAAACCATCTAGGAAATATAGTGAAAGACTTCCGCATGCGTGCAACTATGCAAGAAGGCGACCTTGACAGGAAAAAAAAAAATCAGAATTTCCCAATTCCGGTTACCTTGTCCATTTTATCTTAAGAACGCAAATATTTACGTCTATTACAAGTGGGAGTTAGATTTTAGAGACTTTTTTCTATTTTATATATATATATATATATATATATATATATATATATATAAAATAGAAAAAAGTCTCTAAAATCTATTTCATTATCTTCCCCCATGATATATGAAAATCGTTTCTCACTGATTTCACATGAACTTAACTGCTAGTTACAGTTCTGGGGCTTCTTCAAGTAGACGTGGTATTCCCTCCTCCCCTGTAGTGTCCATCAATTGCGTAATATTGAAACTAACGTAATCTTTCTTCGTTTTAATCGTATTTGTTTAGATCCTAAAGTGGTTATTTGCAAACAACGTATGCTGTTTGGAATGGGTGAAACCACACGTATTTTTAGAACAACGCAATTTAGCCACGTGAGTAAAACAAATGAAGAATAAGAAAAATAAGTGACAAATATGGTCAGGACTGTTTGTGATTACGGCAACAACACTCATACATACCTCGGTTTGGGGGAAAAAACACGTATTCAAAATATTTTAAGGGAAAACATAATCAATAAGATTAGATACTATTGAAACATCATTATTACTTGCCTATCCATGTACCAAGAAATACGAAAGAAAAATAATTAATAATAATGAATTCATCATCAGTGGCTGAGTAAAAGGACTCGCAGTATTCCCATTGGGGAAGGCTCCACAATTTGGAGAGCATATGCGCAAACGTGCGAAATGTTTTCTACAATGTTCTATATTTCGTATTCCATGAAAGAAAACAAATATATATAGACTTCCTTGATCCTAACATCTCGAAGAACTATTATGAATTAATTTATGAATGCATTTTTTTCTTTAGATTTTAAAGTATGGAAAATATAAAATTAATCGAAAGCATCGTCTCTTCCTGAGTTTGAATTAAGTGAAGTCCTTTTGAAATAAGAGAAATAAGATTTTGGTTTTGGATGAAATCTTTTTCATCACATACAATTGTAAGACTACAGTATTATTTGTACATTATGCTGAGATGCGTTTATATATCGATATTTTTGTAATATAAATAAAAATTCTTTATTGAAATAATTAACGCTTAAAACCATTTTATTTTTTACTCTATTATTATTTCCCGAAAACTATTCACTGGTATTGTTCATGGGTAATATTTGGAAACAATAAGTTATCGATATCTAAATTATATTAAAAAAAAAGCAACCCCTCACCCCCAGAGGCCGCAGAACCTATAACACAACAGTGCCATGTGTGAGCAAGTACAAAGAAGGAATGTATTAAAACGTTCCTTGTAAGCTTGGGATTGTAATGTTATTTTATTCATTGGTAAAAGCAGTATGGCGAAAGCTCTTCCAAAAACAGACGTAGATGGAATGAACGTAGTTCGAAATGTTTGATTTGAAATGTATATGAATGTTCGAGCGGCTACTCGTGTTTAGAAGAAAGAGGAAACGGTAGAGTCCAGTTCGGTGGAGCAAATCTTATGAAAGCACTTATAAAGGCATAATGCAGAAACAGTGATCCTATGGGAAAGTGGATATACGGAGTCTGTTGAGAAGAGTGGGTCACCTATTAGTCAGATTCTCTTCCCCCCCACCCTTCTGTATACACTAAAGAATTTTTTGGCGCGTTTTGGGTGTGCAAGAACCTCAAGCATGTAGTCAGCTAAGCAGTGGACAGTATTTGGACAGTATCTGATGTATAGGAGGATTGATCCAGTATTGAGAGGACCTCAATCTGACACGACCAGATGTTTTGGAAATATCAGGTATCCAGAGGTGGGTAAGGTTAGCGAGGAGGACTGCTGTAGAATGACAGAATCCTTTTTCTGATGACTAATTAACTGAAGGATCTCCAGGTAGAAAGAAAGTGATTGAGAAAGAATTCTCAATCACTTTCGAGAGTATTGAAAACAGAGAAACGAGACAGTAATTTAACGGCAGATTTTTATCTCCCTTCTTAGAGATACGCTGGATAAATGCTTGCTTTTGTGTTGGCTAAATGAAAAATTAATATGGTAGGAGATACGAAATGGGTTGTTAATTCTGGAATAAGTCTTGAGCATAACTGGAGGGACACCATCTACACCACGAGATTTATTAATGTCAAGAATAACGAGAGTTGGTATTTCTAAAGAAAGATCAGAAGATACATGCATGCTATGGGTATTTCATGGAATAGTGCGAGGATACGCGTTTTGGTTGTCGAAATAAGAGATCTTCCTTATCTTTACATGTTACGATTGTACCACTAGTATGAGAGAAAGAGAAAAACATGGTAGTCCAGTTTTATTCAACCGCTCTGGTGAGGGATCAGAAGGTTCCATTTCACTTTGAGCAGGAGGCAAGTTTATTGCTTTTGACTCTAACAAAGTCTGCTTTGAATTTTTTTTTACATTTATAATGGATAATAATATAAACTGAGTGAGAAGCTAGTTTAACTTGAGCCATTCAGTGTGTACTAAAGTTTTGTCCTGGCCTGCTTTAGTACATTTATTGGAGAACCAGAGCCTGATATGGACAGGGGTTTTGAGAGACGTGAGGAATAAAGACTCATTCTAGTAAGAATAATTTCACTTTTGTCTGAACAAGTGTTATGATCAGGAGAGTGGAACCAATAATTGCACCATAGAAAACCGGTTTAGGAATCCTAAAGGTCATCCCAGGTTATCTGCATCTGAGATTGGCTCCAAGAAGGACGGTCTGTATATACAAAAAGTAAAGAGACTACTAATGATCAGTCTCTAGCGGGGTTTGCTGCTATCGTCCAGATTCCGCATGAATGTGGTATGCTTGCAGTGCGTTATATAAAATGATTTACACCAACTCATTTTTGTCTAGGCTTATGAGAAGTCTTGCATACACTCACCAGGTGCCTTCTCGGATCCAATACCGCATGTCAAATCTGGAGGCTTCACTTGGACGTTATTGGATCCCATGTTGGAAGCCATATTGGGATGAAGGGAAATGAGACTGCATGTATTGTAATGCGTCCATCCAGTTTTTTTAATGCTCCTAGAGAAGTTCTATGCTTGGCTCTGCATAGATCACACTCCTTCCTTTTGGGGAATGATGATATTCCGGTTGGTGAATATTCATCCGTTAACAGTTGACCATATATTAATAGGCTGCTCTTATTACTTTAATGAATGCAGTTATTATTTTACTGCTTCCTGGGCTTCTTCATTGTTACCTTTTTTTTACTTACCTTTTTCACTGTTTTCTGGGCTTCCTTCCTAATCTTCCTGGGCCTAATACACCGAGGCAGATTTTATCAAATGTTTTTACATTTCTACAAAATATTATTATAATATTCTTCGAAATCTATATACTGTAGTTAGCTATTTTAAATATTTCTACACGATTATATAGCTATATTACCGAAATTTGTAGATACAAATTCTCATTTCTGCGGTTGATTTTTATTCTTTTAAACAATGACTAGGTAAGGCAGAACAATATCTAAATAATGACTTGTAAGTGACGAGTTTATTAAATTTTCTTATCAAACTACTTCGTAATTTTATTTATTTTAAAATGTATGCAAGAGTTTGATTTTTAGCCAATAAGTATCAATCTGTTAAGTATTTAAGGCGCTTATAAAACAGTGATTTGCGACTTCAGTTAAGATTTCTTCACTCTGCTTCCAAGCATCTTGTGACATATAATCTTATCTGTTTGTAAGCAAATATCATGTACAGAATCTAAAAAACACCCTCTCTATTTTTATTTCCTTATCGTTTCTTTATTCAAAAGGCTTCTGAGACCGGCACGTGGCAGTTAGGTATTATTCACTACTTGCAAAGTCATGGTGCTCTTTTTCCCCTTCTTCCTTTCACATCAGTTCCGGGAAGCCACCTCGGAAAGTAAAGTTGCATAAGATAACATCACTTGACACATGCTGAGAGCTGGGATCACGTATACTTTTTATCTTGAACGTATTCTTCACTAATCTATAATCTAACAAACGTTGTTTATGATATTAGTTTTGTCTCGCTTACAAAGAAGCTAACGTTTCTGCTGAGCTGTTAGATAGTTTCCATTAATTTCCTTGCTTCAGTTGTTTTTGTTTTTCTGGGAAGCAATTTGGCGGCGCTATTTTAGGAATTTTGTGGTGGAGAAAAAGTTAAATATCGCAATTCTTTCAAGCAAAAGCAAATATGCACTTCTGTCAGTTATTCTCTGTTTTGAGAGTTCGACGATATTCTGTAGATAATTTCTTGGTCGTTGAGGGACACCAGTCAGTTTGAAACAGCGTTGTCAAGGGTGCTAATAAAAGGCAAAAATTCGTTTTTTTTTTGCGTTCGTGTCATCAATTATTTTAATACAAACGTGCCTCGTGATAAAATAGCACATATTCCTTTTCCTTAAGATATTGTTATCACTTCCAGGAGGCACTTCTTATAGTAATTATTAATTTGCCCTACTTGGAGGAGGAGAGCACACGAATCTGTTTTTTTTTTAATATAATTACTTATTTTTTCTAATTTCTGCATCATTTCTTGTAATCACATTTCTTCTCTTTTAATCCTGTCTTTCATTCTCAAGCGTTTTTACATGCGGCAAATGAAATGATTTTGTTGGAATTAACCAACTTTTTTGTCATAAGCACCAATCTGCATTTAACTTGTCTAAAATGTGTACTTTCCGTGCATCAAAAAGCCTGAGCTTTTTGATGCAGGGAAAGTGCACGTGCAATTGTGGTAGGGAGTAGCAGCAACATTATACGATGAGATTTCTGTGGATGTCGCACATTTCTGCAATTATCATAACAGCCTGAAATTTAAATCATAGCAGGTATCTTGTTATCGTCATTTACGATATATGGCCACTACTCCACTGGTTTTTATTCCGATAACATTTTGTTGTTTTTCATTTCTCCATCAGTATTTATCAGCCGCTAGTACTGAAACATATTAAAAGAATTACGTGGGAGTTTAGAGAATATTCGCACTAGCACGGTTCTCAAACTTTGTAACAAGACTGTCTAAAAATATACAATTTATTTTTGCTAATTCTTTTAATTTGTATCCTACGTAAAGATGTGCCATTCCAGCTTTATAATAACGTTTTATTCTTAAACGTATAACATAATCATAAATAAGATACCTTTTTTTATAAAATAACTTTTTATCTTTCCATAAAATATTAATGGAAGGATAAAAAAGTTACAAAAGTAACTTTTTTATCCTTACATTAAGCCTTACATTTTTGACTTCTTTAGGGTAGCCCTAAACACTGTAAATAACTACATATCTCTGATCGGAGAAATTAATGTCGATTGTTAGCCATGTTTATATAGAATTATAAATGCTATCGCAGAGCCCCAAAAGTATATCCACTTATCCTTATCTCTGTTGAGCAAAACATGTGTATCAATAGAAAATCATGAAGCATCTCTGATTCTTTCCAAAAATATTGGTTCTTATAAAAATTTGGTATTCAGTGAACTTTAAACTACTTGAATTTCGAATTTAAATGACATTTAAGTGAGGTATTATGTAGATATTTCATATATGGTAATTTATAATAAATTACCGTACAAGATTACATTTAAAAGTAGCATCTACTGATTTCACCACTAATAATCCTTTTGTGCTCTGCTTTTAACATAAACGCACTGGTAGATTCAATGGCCTAGTTGCCAACTTGAGTTGCAAGTACACTTTAGAACTGTGTGTGTGTTGTGTGGTATAGAGGATTTTGCAAAAGAATGAATCTTTATTAACTGTGCTATCAACTTGCAGCAAAAATTCAGTACAACGAACGTATTTGCAAAATAGTGTGTGTGTGGGGGGGGTGCACACATCTAGACTGAAGCAGTCGAGATGTGTGCAGTGTTTTTGACGATCGAAGCTGGTCTTAGAACATTAACTTTATCGCAATAGTCAATATGCGGGGGGGTACAATTTTAGAGTACAGCGAAAATGAATTCTTAGTCTTGGAGCATGAATGAAAAATTTAAACCAACTTGAAAGACTAGTTAACTCAATTCTGTTCCCTCTGTTTTCGATACTGCTTATTTCGTTTACTTTATGTATTTTCCTCTTTCAGATTTTTTTTTTGTTTACATTGAGAGTGTTAAACATAAATATATTTCATTCAAAGACTATAATTTCTTTGTCGTTCAAATGGTTTCACTAAATAAAAGAATGAAGTGTTTTTAAAAAATATAGTTGTATAATGAAATACGAAAGTGGCGCCATCTACTGATCAATAAGAATGAAATAATTTTAGAATGTCACGGCACGACAGAATAATATAAAATGTCACTTAAGATGAATTTTATCTTATGAAATTTGTAAATAGTAGTGCCTCTCCATCTGTATGAATATTTTACGAGAGGGACTTTTTGCCTTGTTCTTGACTGTATGATTTCGTAGCTGAAAGCATTTACTGGCTGTCATTCTGATTATCAAATTATGCGGCTGATTCGAAAGGTGCGTGTAATTTAATTAATATGCTAATTCTATTATGGGTTTGTTACTTCGCCAGCATTGTAAACGGACACATCAGATGTTTACATCCTATTGCAAGAACAGGTTATGCAGATCGCTGTGCATTTTTTCCCCTTAACATAAGGGAAAAAAGATCATCCATAATCTTGTTTAAGTTTGCTAGGTGTTTTCTTTATTATATTCTTTATAATTGTAATGCAGATTCTTTAAGTCAGATAAAAACAAATATGGGATATGATTATAGAAAATTCAGTTTTATGAATGCTATTTTTTGTCCAGAATTCGACCACTGATAAGGAAGCCTGTTTTTGAACGAATTATAGAATCTAAATTCGAAACACTAATGTTAGGTAGGCATAAATGCGATTCCCCAATTAAGTAATTAAGTAATCACAACTGTAGTTGTGATTACTTAAGTAGCAAATGACATTAGTGATTTGGTCGAATATATACGTGTTCCTTAATCAGTGGAAGAGGAGCGAGAGTATTGCGATTGCCCACTACTGTAGCTGATTTGTCATAAAAATAAGTCGTCAACGCTAATGTGTTTGAAGTGATGCTATTGCAAAACATGTTGTGAACATACGTGTATATTGAATGCCTGCATAATCTTGAGGTTGTTTACACAATCCACAATTTCCATTGAATTATAATGTTGAATCTCTCATTTTATTGTATAACCATGCAGTAATATTGCTAATCCAGGAATAATTGCTTATTTTAGCAATTGCAAGCTCCCTAACCATTAATTTATTAGCAAATTACCAGTAATTAGTTTCGTTTGTTTTTGAGTGGTAGTTAGTTGTATGAATAACCTCAGACAGAATTCCTTGACAAAGTTGTCTTACCCTGAAACCTATCAAGGAAGAATGATCCATAAGCCTTTCGGGATACCCGATAGTATGTGGATGAGCGGTGAAAAATTCGTTGCGCCTGTTTATGCCGCAACATGTGTAGTTGCTTTTCTTTGTTCACGTCGCACTTGGGTTTGTTCAATGGACTTAACACTTGGAACAAAGCATTTTTCTCCCCGAGTCAAAATGTGTGTATGCTACTTCTTCACAATGTAGTTACTAAAGAAGTTGAAGTTTTCCGTAAATTTGCTCCTCAATTTAACGATTTAAAATATCATACTTTATTAAATATCAATGACAATATTGTTTCCACTAAACAGGTACCAGTAGGGATTGACAATGCCCTTGATTGGAAAGATCTGGCTTCGAATCCTGAATAACACACGAAAAATCCTAGAATCCTTATGTAGGGGTCTTCAACTAAAGGTGAGATGGTCACATGCAGTGGTGGCAGGCAAATTGTCCAGAAAGAACACACTCAGTTACCAGACATATATCCACTAGCGCCATAAGCAGTAATTGCTTCGACTGTAATTCTAAACAGCGCAATCCAAGAAAGCAGGTACAGCCATGGCATAGTCAGAATAGTGATATGAGGAACGCCTCCATACAGAAATGAACAGGACTTTTTCCTTACTGAAACTCGAAAATTTTCTTCCACAAAGCAAGGACTACTAAATATGGACAGTTCAGACATGACGTACTCGCTTTGTGATCTCAGTAGTGGCTACAACTCGGAAAACCGACCAAGTAGATATTTGGAGCATGCACGTAGATTTTTTCCCTTCCTGGAAATTTTGTTTTTTAAACTCAGAAAAACAAATTCTTTCAGACAAAAAGTATGTCAGTTGTGAGATGGCGGCTGTTGTTTGACGTAAACTCGCATCCGAAGATCGTTTGCGGTCATGAAATCCTAACTGAAGGTTGACTGCCACTCTCCAAAAGTTAGTAATGAGTTCGTTTGGAGAATAAAATGTTTGAGAATTAAAATTATTTTTTTTTAAATTAAAATTAAAATTAAAATTAAAATTTTTTCCCTTCCTGGAAATTTTGTTTTTTAAACTCAGAAAAACAAATTCTTTCAGACAAAAAGTATGTCAGTTGTGAGATGGCGGCTGTTGTTTGACGTAATCTCGCACCCGAAGATCGTTTGCAGTCATGAAATCCTAACTGAAGGTTGACTGCCACTTTCCAAAAGTTAGTAATGAGTTCGTTTGGAGAATAAAATGTTTGAGAATTAAAATTTTTTTTTTTTTTAAATTAATGCTAAACTTTGTGAGATGTATCATTAATCATAACATCAGTGTCCAAAAATATTAGTCATATAGATGTTTCCTGCATCCAGCGAAGATATATGTAACTCATAAAGTTAAAAGTGCGGAAGGATACAGGGTGGCCATAATTAAAGAGAATATTCGGAGCTCTGTAGCGAAAAATATATTGGACGAAATTTAACTAAACTTGGTGTGACTATGCTCTGGAACATGGGGGTTTGATTTATAAAAGATAAAAATAGTACCAAATTCTGACGCCAGGGGACATTTGGTGCTATAAGCACGGCACGTGGTTTGGGATTAAACAGTAATGGCTAGAAGAGACAGAACAAATTAATTTTCTTGCTAATATAACTTACAGATGTGGTTCAATATGTCCTCCTTTCAGATGTTCTAACAACTGCATTCTGTGAATGACATTTTCTACAGCGGAACGCAACAAAAACTTCCTTCATACATCCTGCGTTTCAGATAACTCCACAACCAAAAGTCACAGCAGTTGAGATCAGGCAAACGAGGTGGTCATGCGGTGGAAAACGCACGAGTAATCACTCTGCGTTCTGTGAAGTGTTCATAACATTCGCTGTACCGGCAATCTAATATGGTCGAATCAAGGCACCTTCGCTGCTGCAGTTGCGGAACAACAAAGTTGCGCAGCATCTCTCGATACTTGACAGCAGAGACAGTACAAGTCACTGGTCCTGTCGGGCGAAGTTCTTCGAAAAAGTACTGACCGATAATAAACGATGCAGTGAAACCACAGCACACTGTGACTTTCGGTGAGTGTAAAGAGGTCTGATGGATCACTTGAAGGTTATTCGCAGTCCAATTGCGGCAGTTGTTTGAGTTAACACAACCGTTCAAATAAAAATGTGTCATGTCGCTCCACAAGATTTTCCATTGCCAAGCATCATCCACCTTCATTCTAGCTAAGAACGTCAGGGCAAACTGCAGTCGAGTTTCCACATCATCACCATGAAGCAAATCTTGAGTATGAGAGATCTTGTAGGGGAAAATAACCCCGGCATTTGACGCAGGATTTTCCACACATTTGAGTATGGCATGTTCAGCTGCTTTGATATTCTCCGAACAGTGCTGGATCCTTGTGCGTTATTCATTCCGTGTTCCACGACGGCAGTTACAACTTCGTCAACTTGAGGAATAATTCGTTTGCGCCCTCACCGTGGCCTCGTTGCGAAGAATCCACTATTTTAAAATAATAAAATCATTTTTTAAGATTTGTTATTGTCAATGGACATTTTTCTCCTATCCTTCAAACCCCGGAATTCTCGAAGCGCGGCATTATCGTTACCCGCGTTGTTGATAGCAAACTTGACTAGCAACGCACTTTCCAGTAAGGTGACATCTATAGCACTTCACTTTTATCAGAATGACACGAATCCGTTTCGGTTTTCTTCATATTCACCAACTCGTCAGTAGAAACAGTGACATTATGCGATTCTAGTGCCAATTCCCTGTAAATCAAACCCCCTGTTCAAGAGTGTACTTACACCAAGTTTGGTTGAATTTCACCCAAGTCATTTTTCGCTACAGGACTCTGAACGCCTTCTCTTTAATTATGGCAACTCGGTACACAGCTTCGTAGAACACTTTTTTTTTTTCTCTTTGTGGGGGGAGGTATGTGCGTAATCAGAGTAGTCAGATAAAAGATCACTTCCGGACTCAAATATATTCATTCGATGTGTCATTGCATAGTCCGCATGTATTGTAGATTTATGATTTGTAAATTAAAATATTGTTTTCATTATAAAAATAATTAAATCATTCATCAAGTATCTTTTATCTGAGATACTTGATGAATGATTTAATTATTTTCAGATGTTGCGCAGCGGTAGGTTGTTTAAAAGAAGGTTATTTTCTCATTTACTTGACCGTGTTATTTATTCACAGCATTATTGAATGCTGTAAATAAATGCATAGTGAATGCACAGTGAAAGATTTGGTATCAGGTACTAATCCGTTAACGTAAATTATAAAACCCCTAACTTGTGAATCATAATTTGTAGAAATTGCCAGCATGAAAATCTTAGTCAAAGTTCTTGGGACGGGGTGGGTAGCAGCTGCAACCATGATTCACTATGAAATCGGAGATATGCATTTGTTCTGTTCTTATACACATGAAAAAAATTAAACAATTCAATGGCAAAAAAAATCACAAAAAACATAATAGCAAAACGAGATCTGAGAAGGAAAACTAAAGACAGATGTCTAATATCAGATAAAATAGACAACATGGCGGATATAAAAGAGAAATACGCATCTGATCTGTTTCATTCATATTGTAACGTTATCATACGGAAAGACTGTTTTAGGGCTAGCTTTCATCATGAACTTTGATCGTGACAAGATGGACCAAAGGAAGTTGGGTGATATTTCGTTAACTCTGGTTTTCCTTCCACAAAAAATATAAAGCCAAAAGAACACATCTAATTAACAATCACTATTTGTATAACAGGCAATTTATATGGACACTTTGTAGCCCCCCCCCCCCCCTTATGTAATTTGGCATGTTTCCCTTTTCATTCAAAAATCAGGCAGAAGATCGATCAGAAGAGCATACATATAAGTTAAGAGACATAATGTACTGACTTCATACCATTGGCTGCGTCTGTCGTAATTTTTTTGAATTAAAAAAAAAAAAAGCATAATTCTCAAGATGTAACTCTGAATGCATTACGTAACCTTGTGTAGCAGCCGCTGTAAGAGTGCTGCTACCTTTCCCTAAAAGAAAAGGTAGCAACAGTGAAAACAATATGTATATATAATATTGTTATTATTATTATTTGTAGAGGTAATCAAATTTATTTACTCAAAGATAGAAAACAAATTGAATTTGGTAGTTCCATGTTTTCCTCTGTCTTTCACCTAGTTACTTTTCCTTTCTTTTCCGAGTTACGAGCTTCTGCGACTAAAAACGCAGCCATTAATAAATAATCACTGGTGATCCAACTGCTTTAAAAAAATTAAAGCGCAGCTTAAGGTAAATATCTCCTGTAAAACATTTACAAGAAAAGACACTGTTTAAGTTTTCTACTAAATTGTTTACACAAGTGAATAATTGATCAGTTAATTTACTGTGAGGCTAGAACTCCCTTCAGCGTACTCGTAGCTTCAATTCTTTCCGCGAGATGGCATTGCTCTACAGCGATACACAAACAAAACCGTTTCAAACTGGGTGGGCAACAGTGCATATCTCTACCTATCGCAATAATCGAATTAGATTGTGGGATTATCATTTTAAAATGTATTACTGTCTGTTTGACTTATAAACTCTAGTTTTAGGTATCGTTACTGAATTAAAAGTTGGTCATAGTTGAATAAATCAGCTACTCAGTGGGCAGTTTGTTAGAATTCACAAATGCTCAAAATAACGACGGAAACTTCATTTACAGTAGCGACATACTTTTTACAGGCAGGAGAATTATCGCTATTAATTAAAGAGAAGTTCAGTAACAGAGGATTGTTTAGGATCAATACAACTTTCCGAGTTGTTCAACTCTCCGGTATTACTTATTCATGTTTAGAAACCCATGTGAACAAGATGCATTTTTCAAGCATATTCTTGAATAAATCAGATTTAAATCATCCGCTAGTAAGAAGTTATATCCAGAGCACATTATAATATGCTCTTGATATTACGCATCTCAAAAAAAGTACATGAACTACAGCATATAGTATTGCTGTAGGAAATATAAATATCCATTCTTCTTTAGCCTCTTTCCATCCACTGCTGGATGTAGGCCTCTCCCTTAACTGTCCAGTTCTGTCTTTCTTTAGCCGCTGCCTGCTATCTCATGTCAAACCTTTGTAGATCATCTTGTTATTTTGTTCCAACTTAATCTTAATATGATCAGCCCATCTCAATTTACATGTTTTACAACACTTCACAATATCTTCTACTCCAATCATCTCACTATGTCCACATACAAAGGAACAAAATAAGAAATGCTAAGTTCCTTTTTATGTGGACATTTTCCTCTCTTCACCTTTTTATACTACACGCAACCGGCCTTCCTGTTTTTTAATTTTTGCCCATGTCTCACTTCCATAGGTAAACACTGGAATAATGCATATAACTTTCTTTTTAAGCGTACGGGTAAATCTCCTACTTGCTAATCTTTATACAGCCAAAATGCCTTATTTTGTTGTGTAATTCTTCTACTCATTTATCTTCAGTGGTCCTAACAGGCACTTAAGCGCCCATGACCTTTCCAAGTATTCTTGGATTTCGCAACCGTAACTCGAGGATAAGGTGGTTAGCCGTATGCCTCCCGGTGTGTCCTATATCTGTGTTCATGTAGATGCACGTGTTCACATGGCCGGTTTGTCTGTTCTGGGGGGCGAAAAACCCTGAGTTTCCTCGTCACTGACGGGAATCGAACCCCGATCTTTCCGACCAAAGGGCTTCGTCTATACTGACTGAGCTACCGAGGCTCTAATTTCTTTATCTTATTTTTCCTTAAACCTAACTAATTGATTAAGGTAAAAATCCTCCACAATTTCAATATGATTATCCGTTAATTTAATTTTAGTCGATTTCAGCTGAATTTGTAATCAGTTTGGTTCACTTATATTACTTTAAATCCTTTTTTTTTTAATCTTTTACCATTTCCTGAGCTCCTTCATTTTTTGCTTAAATTTTTTTGCCATATGCAAAACGTAAATGTGCTAGAGATATTTTCCACTGATGCTAATTCCAGAGTCCCATGGGACGTTGTTTGACTTGTTCTAATATAGCAGAAAACAATTTGGGTGATATAGGATCTCCTTGCCTTGCTTCTCTTCCAGTACAGAATTTCTTTGATGTTTGCAATCACTAAACTATGATCCGCTCCTGACAGTTTTTAATCTGATACGCTTTCCTGGGATACCTTTTATTTTAAATTGTTTATTATTTCTGGCTGTTATAGAAAATCAAATGCTTTTTCAAAATCTATAAACACTAAATATGCAGGAAGGTTATTCGTTTTCTTTTTCTGTTGCTTGGTTAATACTATGGATATGATCTATTGTAGGGAATCATGATCTGAATCCTGCTTGTTCATATAGCTGTGCATCATCCAAAAACCTTTATCTTATTTAATATAATGGATATAAACATTTTTACATTCTAACTTATTTCATTTCTTGTATAATGTCATTAATATCGATTTCACCCATTCCTCTGGTTTTCCTTTCCTTCCGTACCATATTATATAGTTCGTGCATTTCTTTAACCATACTTTGGCCACCATATTTAATAATTTCTCCAGTGATGTTATCATTACCAGGACTCTTTTTGTGTTTTAGCCATCCTATTGCTTTTTATTTTGCCTCTCCAAATGTCCATATCATGCTCATTACCTGGTGGTGATATCTACTTCAATTCTTCAGTGAATTTCCCAACGCTATCTCAATCTAGTTTTTCTTCATATAACTCACTGCAGTATCTTGTCCACCGCTATACAGTTTTATCTTTGCTCATCAATGCTTTGCCTTTTTCATCTTTCTTTGTGGTCTGTTTTGGTTGCCACCTTCTATTAATGGTTCTAATAATTTTGTACACCTCTGCTCTCCATAGTGCTGTTCTGTATTATTGCATTGGGCTTCTAACCATTTCATCTTATCCATTCTGACTGTTTTTTTTCACCTCATTACGCTTTCTTCTATATTCTCCTCTATTTTTTCTGATGTATCCCTTCTTATCTTAAGCATTCTTTTCTCCTGTACTAACTTCAGTGTTTCTTGTCTAATCCACTTCTTGATCTTCTCTTCTTCTGGTAATGTTTCTTCAACTGCATATTTTATCGCCTTCATTACTCCTTTCACTCTTAGATTCAATTTTTTTTTCTTTTTTCACACTTTTTAGTTTCTCCTCTAACACTGTTTTGTACCTTCTTCATATTTCTGCTTCACTTATTCTTGCTGTATCTCTTCGTTTCTGATGATTGGGTTTATATTTTCTTTTTAATTTCAACTTGATGAAATTAAAAAGAAATTATTTGCAATCACTAAACTATGATCCGAATCTATATCCACTCCTTGAGAGGTTCGACACTTCTATATTGATATTATCCATTTTCTTTTAATCGTAATCATATCGATCATGTTCTTGGTTTTCCCATCATTTGACCGTCACGTCCATTTTCTATAATCCTTTTGTTGGAATCTTGTGTTACAGATCATCATCTCGTGATCCACAGTAAATTCTAACATTTTTTTCACCTCGTTCATTTCTTTCTCCGAAACCATATTTTCCCACGACGCTTTCCCAACCATCATTATCTATTCCGACTTTGACATTCCAATCTTCTTCAATAATTAGTACATCTTGCTTTCGTATTGTTTCTGTTGTTGTCTCTGTCAGATCTTTGTAAAATAAGTCAATATCCTCATCTCCACTGTCAGATGTGGGTGCATATATCTGGACTATTGATATATTAAATGGTTTTGCTTGAAATCTTGCTACTATGATTCGTTGATTGACTGGTTTGTATCCTAACAGTGTCTCTCTAGCTCTTTTGTTAAGAAGGAAGTCAACTCCTGCTTCGTGTTTGGTGTCATACCCTGACCACATTACTTTACATCCATTTATCTCTCTTGATATGTCCATCGCATCTCCGCCAGTCCTAATATATCACACCGATATCTCTCTTCATTTCCTCGCGAAGTAGTTCCAGTTTTTCTGACATCCAAAGTGTCCGTACATTCCATATTCCCATTGATAGTAGTTCTGTTAGTTTCTGTTTCTTTGCGGTATTCCACTTTTCGATCGACCGATCGGGGTTGGATCGACCTTGTTCATCCGGGCGACGTCCGAGCCGGCATCTTTTGGCTGTTGATCGTATAGGCATCAGATATCAATCGTGTTTTTTTTTTTTTTTATGGTCAGAGCATCGACACTAATCTGACCGACCCTCCTCCTTTATCCAGGTTCGGGACTGGCATGAAACCCCTAAGGATCCCATGGCAGAGTTATGGATGGTGTGAACAGAAGAGGTAGACCATACAGAGAATGGATAGATGACATAAAGGACTGGCGTGGAATGGGTGTACAGAAACTGCGACATTGTGCACTGGACAAAGAAAGGTGGAGGAAGACAGTGAAGGAGGCATCGAACACCAACGAGCAGTGAGCCCATGTTTCGTGATGATGATATCACATTTAATACGATTGTGATAGCTGATTGGCCTAGTTATTGATATCATCTCTGCTGCCGTTTTTATGTAATAAGATAATCAAGGATTTATACCATTTGCACTGGAATGTTTTCTGTAGTTATATATATTAGCCGGTCTCATACGGAGGTAGCGTTTTTTTTTTTCACCCGGAAACTCTGGTTTATCGTTCCTCCAGAACAGGCAAACCGGCCCGTGAACATACGCATCTACAGATATAGGACACGCCGGGAAGCATAGGGCTAACCATGTTTCAACCTTATCTCACTAACTTCGCGCTCTCTTCATAGTTTTGTTGATGGCATTGCACTTCATTCCTCCTTTTCGTTTCATAAATCAAAAAGGTCAGTTCAAATGATCCATTCAGTTTGTTCAACAGCTCTAATACTTCCTCTTCATACACCCGAGTTTCTTCATCCATTGAAGAGGTAGCAGTGAGCTCAATGTTGTATACATCAGGTTGGTATACTTTTAGCAAAATGTGCATTTATTAGTTGAACAACCTCTTCTGCATTTAGTAGAGGTATTCTTTAGCTTTAAGAGCTAGTTTCTTTTCATACTTAAACTTAGCTTTCCGTACAATAGTTGTAACTCTTCTGGCCTGCTGCTTATAATTTTCATAATGGGCATCATCCTTATGCACACGGTATTCCTTCCACATCACCTTTTTCTAATGAATCTCCTGCTTAATTGGATTACTTATCCATTACACTCATATCCTATTTATTCCTCGAAGTCTCTTGGATACATCCTGATATTGCATTAGTATTTCTAAATTCTTCCCATGCACTGTCAATATTCTTCTCATCCAGCAACCGATCTCATTCCATTGAACTCGGTATACTCTTCAGTTGGTCATAATTTCCTGCTTTGTTGTTCAGCATGTCAGCTTTTCTGAATGGAACATTCATAAATTTAGTCACTTCCCAAGTGAGTACCCCATGAATAGTTACTTCTTTAACTGAAACTATAATCAAATCTAACATTCTTTGACCTCGAGTTCCTTCTGTCACATGCTGCTTGTGGAATTTGTCCCACAACAGCTTATTAAATTCATTATCATTCTTCTCATGAGATTCTACTTCTACCCAATCAATATTTGGATAATTAAAGTCTCCCATTATGATTGCTCTTTTTGCGATCATCTTTTCTATTTGGTGATGCATTTCTTCATCACTAGCAATCGATCCACCAGGTCTGTAACAACACCCCACTATGTAATTGATCTTGTTAGATTCCATCTCACACCAGATGGCTTTAAACTCATTGCCACATGGAATAGTGTTAGTAGCAGTACTATAATCATTGGTCTGAACTCTAACTGGATTCACATCATCCGATATCATTAGCAGCACGCTCCCTTCTCTCCTCTCTGTCCTTCCTAAAAATACCATAACCTTTACACTCTATACCAGTTAGTATGTCTGATTCTGATGGCCAGATCTCATTAATGCTTACAATCCGAGGTCCCAATATATTGGCTAAATCAACGAACTCTACTCCTTTGTTTCTGATACTCCTAGTATTCGTGTACAGACATAATAATCTACCTGTATTTCTTTTGTATACCCTTGTCTGTAGTCTGCATGACACAGTTAGACAACTTGCATATCTGTTCTTCTCTAGTTCCTTATGAATGCAGACATCTCTGCACACATTTGATGGGTCCGAACCGGACGAATACAAAGTTCGGAATCTTTCTCTCCTCGTCAACATTTCCATGATGAAGTCCATTCCCGTCATTAGCACATAGTTATATAATATTGTCGCTCTCGCACTCATATTATCACCATTCTTCCCACTATAATTTAGTTTCCTGACTCTGGGTTAGATCTCGTATCAGTTATTAGTTTTTCAAGACTCCTGATACCAGACGCATTCAAGTGTAGGCCGTCTCTCTCTTAGACAAATCCAATATTCCCTCAAACTCGCTCCACAAAACCAAAAATTCGCATCAATTCCTTCTACATCGAAGCGTTTGCTATCATAGCCCTTCTTCTTAATTCATTTCTATCATATCCAAGTAATATGGTTGCGATTTTCGTTTTCTAACTCTTCACTCTCGCTTCTTTCAACAAATGTCTCTCTCTCACACTGAACTTATCGCTAGGTAAGTTGTTAGTACCTACTACAATTACGATCTCGTTTACTTTTCTTTTCTGTTTTTCAATTACATGTGCTATGTTTTTAATTTTGCTCCGGGAAAACTGGAAGTTATAACCCTCTCATCAACAGCATGTTTTATTTTATTAGTCACCATAGCAAACAATATCCTTTTTACAAAGAACGTTACTTACTAACTTAGCTGATTCCATGCTTTGTTGTTTCTTATTTTGGTGCTAAATTTGATTTTTCTCCCGATGTTCATTCAAACAGTGCTCGACTTTCAGTAATTCCCGCACCGTCTCTCTCTCTAATAATGAGCTTTAGCTTCTCTATTTTTGAGGTTAATTCATTTTCAATAATCTCTTTCATATTCTCCTTAGTGGGGCAAGCCTTATTCTCGACTTTGCTGTTCTTCGAAGCGTAGCGTAACGTTACACTTCCTGTGCGGTTTTCGTGCCATTTAAAACTACATTTAATATTGCAATATCTTAAGAAAAATATGTTATAAAACACTAAAATGTACAATAATATACTATGGAACACTAATGTTCTAAGTGAAAACACTAAAAGAGATAAAAATCACTAATTTTACAAGAGCGCTAAATTTACCGTCCAATCACAATGTAGCCTCCAACCCAACTCGGTATCATTAGATCATTATCTTAATTTTATAATATATACTCATGAGTAGTAAATGATTAATACATTTGGTTATTATACTTCTCATGGATAGAACGTTTGAGTCACTAATAAGGACAGTTTTATTGGAAATATCGGAATCCCATATATATATATATATAGAACATGTACATAACCTTTGTTCATGATCATAATGCTATTCAACATCATTTATTTCAATCAGTAATTTGCTATTTTTTCTTGCAGCAGTACGTGTGGTCATCATTTTTAAAGTTGATTAAAATCAACTTTCCAAATTATATTAATAGATTGGCCTTTTTTTTTATCTATATTGCACAGTTTGTTCTGTCATGTGACCTGTTTTTGTAATAAGAATTTATTATCCACTTTAACTCTTTATCCGATTGACAGTTTAAAATAGAAAATTTGGAAACCCAGAAATTATACTCCCGTCTTTGGTCAAACGTTTATGCAGTCCAAGTTGCTTTAATATTTATTCAATAAATACACGCTTGGTTTCAATTAAAAAAACAACAACAACCGGATATCTGTTCTTAGACTTGCTATTCTTTCAGTACAATTTATGTATTCATAGATTGTATTAACAAAAATAAACATAATTTGAGGAAAACGAGAGAAAACTGTTACTTAATGTACATATCGTCCTACTTTCAAAACTAGGGTCTCTTTAGAAGACGCCATTTTTAATTTGAAAACAAAATCCGGGGTTCTTTCGATTAAATGATTCAGCTCAAGCAGATTAATAAATGTTAGATCTTCATTTCGGGTTCTGTTTGTTACTTGCGTTTGTGAAAAGAAGCTAAACTATTCTTGTCAGATATTCGATTATACTAGTATTGAATAAATCGGAAACATCGAGAAAACATATTGCAATAAATTTAAAATCAAAACTTCTGTAATCGTCAATGGAACTTAAATTAATTTCTTTGCAGTAGTTTGACCACAATTTATATCTAAGCTTCATTCTGAAGTTAACGGTTCAGCTTCATAAAAAAATTCAGTAAGTTAAAAAAATTGCATGTTCACTGAACGTGATACAAGGAACTCTAATTCGGACGGTTTCTTGTAAAAGTGCGAAAGATACCTGTGTTTCCGACTGGACTGCAAGAAGCACAATGAACTATGTACGTAGTAGGAACCCGTATTATGTCGTCTAAAGTGCGAAGAAACTACACAAATATCGGAATAGAATTTTCTAAACAGTGCTCAGTTTGGAATAATGCTCAGTTCCTATTTTCATATTCAGTAGCTCATTATAGACAATGGACTCCCGAGCAGTGAAATAATGCTATATGATTGAACGGGTTTCAGTCGCAAAGTTTGCTTACTATATGTAGTCTAGTTCAGTGTACTTCGTATCGCCGAGTGCCTCATAGTAATTTTGTGCTGATTCTGTACGTTTTTTCCTCAACGCATTTCAGCTACTCATTCCATTGGAAAGCATGATTGGTGGAGGGTTACTATTTTTGAGCAAATTATTTTCATTCTGTGATGACAAATTTCTTTCCTTCTGTGGGGTCGGGCGTCTCTGAGACAATACGCCCTTCTCCACAAAGAATGTAAGATAACTGGTTGCAGAATGCAATGATTAACTTTTTCGTCTTCAGCCTCTCTACCCTGAGATGGTAATCGACCTAATGGTATATGTGGGATAGTCGGGAGAAACCTTTATAACAAAATTCAAATTAGAGGGACTTCATCAACTACAAACTGAAATAGTTCTTAGAAGCATTCCTCGTGAACATTTCGAGAAGTTTCACGAATGTTAAATATACCATATATATGGATCATCTGTTTTGTATTTATTGCCAATACATGTCTTAAAATATCTTTGTCGACTTAGTGATGACCGAATAGAGCCAAATTGATCATCTAACTGTTTTGTGGTAAAAGTACTAATACTGCTAATCAAGTTTATGTAGGATGACCACTGCATATTTTTAGTGGGGATTTGTTCGACTTCCAACGAACGAAGACAAACGTCTTCCGTATTGGAGGAATGATTCTGATTTCAGTGTGCTTCAGGTAATCCATCAAACTGCAATAGTTCGGAAATCATTCTGGTTGCTAAGACATAATTCAGTCGATTATTTTCGAATGGGAAACAATCTTTGAGCCAATGCAAAGAGAAGTTGTGGTCTGACAACCCTAATGCTATAACTGCTCTAAAGTGACTTACGTTATTCCTATCTATAACAGGTCGGAAACTTGTGCACATCTAGGTACTATGGGCAGGTTACTGCTTAATATAGACCATTCATTTCCAAGATCGATTGACTTGTATCTAGTAACTGATCTGGCTTCCATTTCCAGACCAGATAGAAACCATTTCAGGTCTTCAGTAGGAGAATGTGCTGTCATGGGATCCATTGTACAGTACATATTCCCTTAAGTCGAGTAAATGGCCGATTAGTAAGGTTATTCGTCATTTTAAAGGATTCACTTAAACGAACCATACTCCTACTTTACCGAGCAATCTACAGGACTTAGTAATTCCACAAAATTATCAAGAAATTATTATCGATGGCAATGTACAACAGTTTTTGATGTATGATTCTCAGGACGAACTGCTCCCGGGTCCAATGCTTATTTTTTCCACTAGTAACAATCTTCAGTTATTAGCGCGTAGCCAGGAGTGGTTTTCTGATTCAACTTTTAGCACAGTACCCACGCATTTCCAGCAGCTTTATACAATTCATGTGGTTCAATTCAATGCAGTTATTCCAGTGGTCTACGCGCTTCTGCTAAACAAAACTCGTGCCACATACGTCAAGTTGCTTTAAGAAGTTAAAAATCTTCAACCGGGTCTTCAACCCCAGCGACTTATGACAGATTTCGAACAAAGTGCCATGCAAGCTTTCCAACAAGAATTTCCTAGTATTGTAAATACCGGTTGTTGTTTTTTTCATCTTTCCCAAAGCGTTTGGCGAAAGGTACAGAATGAAGGTTTAAATGCCCGATACGAACAAGACCATGAATTTGCTCGTTGGATTCGAATGATTCCGGCATTTGGCATTTATTCCTCCTGCTAACGTTATTCAAGCATTTGAAGATTTAGTTGAAGCTGATGACTTACCCATTGAAGCTATGGTGATTGCAAACTACTTGGAAGATACATATATTGGAAGAAAACAGCGGGATGCCGGCAGTTACCCATTTTCATCGAATTGTGGAATGTTTACACACGAACACTGAATGATCAGCAACGTACCAACAACGGCGTGGAGGTTTGGCACAGGGGATTTCAGGAAACTTGTGCTACTTTATTCCCAAATATTTACCGATTCATTGATTCTTTAAAGAAACAACAAGGGCTGCACAATTTAGAAATTACACAACTAATTGCCGGTAATTCAGGCAATCAAAGAAACAAGAAGTGTGCTGCAATTTCTGCTAGAATCAAAACAGTAATCCAAGATTTTCAAAATCGTAATGTAATTGATTACCTTAGAGGCATTGCATACAACTTCGAGTTTTAAACAATAATAATGTGCATTTATTCTATTAAAACAAAATAAATTAGGATTATTAAAAAATTAGGTGTATTATTTACATTTTTGTAGCTTACTCATTATCTACAGGGGGTGAAATGCTAGGGGCAACTTTTCTGGATCCTGTTATTCGTACCCGTTTAAGTTGTTTTATTGGTGCAAGACAGCTTTACAGTTGGTTTTGTTTTTGTCATTTTAAAGTTATCTTTTTCTGCCACTTGTTAATTGCACTTTTTTGTTGAGTTTAATGCCTCTGGTACGTAAGTTATATTATTTATTGATTTGGAAAGAGCATCACTATTAGTTTTTCATTGTTCATTAATTACTAAAATTTCTTTCGCTTGAAAACGTTTTGAATACTTACGATGATTACCAAAGTTACATCGCAGCCATTTATTTCAATATTTTCTGTTAGTACAAGTTTTTCTAGTTTTTTTTTAAGATTATCTTTCCGTCGGTAGGCTATATTATCTAAGACAAAAATTCTTCTTTTTCCAAGAAGATACTCATCTAAAATTGCCAAAGTCTTTGATACGTTTTTTACAGGGTGGCCATAAATTAACTTTACCTCTTTGGAGGTATCTGTAGCTAAAACTAATACACGGAATGAGACCACATTTTATATTGAGACTTTCGAAGGCATGGGGAGAGGAATTCCTCGGAAAAAAGATTTAGTACCAAAAAGTAGCCGATAGGGGAACTTTTGACGCTGGCGGAGCCGAAAGCAGTCAAATATTTGAAGTAAACGCAGGTAAAAAAGGATTATGCAAATTTTACTGTGCGTACATGACAGCAACGCCACCAATTCCACTTAAAAAGGGATTGGGAACGTTCAGACAGCTATTCGAATGACTGACAAATTATGCTCAATGTGCGTCCTACCTTGCCTCAGCGTGCTTTACTTGTTAAGTTGTTTTACCTTAAACAGTGCAATGCCGTAGCAGCCCTTCGGGAATTTAGAAGGCTTCATAACCTGCGTACAGATCCTGTGTCAGCTGTAGCACTGAGAGCTATGATTAAGAAACTTGAAAAAACTGGATCACTAGGAGTTAGACCTGGCAGAGGACGGAAAACATTGCAAGAAGAGACAGTAACAGACGTTGGTACTGCGGTATTCGACGACACAGGGACCAGTTTCTGGTCCAAGCGCTCGTGCCATAGCTCGCAAACTTGATATGGCTTCTGGTACAGTCTGGAAAATCTTACGGAAAATGCTTCACTTCTATCCGTATAAGTTCAGTCGTGTGCAAGCACTAACTACCGCAGATTATGATAAGCGCATGACCTTTGAGCTAACGTTTCTTGCCCGAATGGAGGTCGACAATGACTGGCCTTGGAGAATATTGTGGGGTGATGAGGCTCATTTTTATCTGAATGGGTCGGTCAATATTCACATATACTGCAGAATTTGGGCATCTGAACATCCCCAAGCGATCCAGTAAGTACCACTGCATTCTCCAAAAGTAACTGTGTGATGTGGCTTCACAGCCGATTTCATAATAGGACCATACTTTTTTTTTTTTTTGAGCGTTATTACCCCTACAGGTCCTGTAACCTACTCCATTACTGGAGAGATTTACCAACGAATGCTGGAAAATTTGGTCATTCCTGCATTGCAGCAAACACAGTGTTTGGACTCCATAATTTTTATGCAGGCTGGAGCACGGCCACACATTGAGTACAGTACATTCAGTAATGAGAGGGTTATCAATCAGTTCTTTCCGACGGCATGGCCGCGTCGATCCCCGGACATCACTCCATATGACTTTTGGCTGTGGGTCTATTTGAAATCCGTTGTGTATGTTGGTGGCGTTCCCAACTTGCATGTCTTGAAAGATAACATAAAACGGGCTGTTATGAACATCCAGTCCGACTCTTTACGCTCAGCTATAGAACATGTCGAACACCGGATGCAATTTGCTGTATACAAGAAAGGTCAGCACATTGAAAATAGTGTATGTGGTCCAGGGGACTCTGATTTTGATGAATAAAACATTATTTCCTGTGAGTTCAATCACTACATTCATTTCTGTGTCTCTCGCAAGTTGTTTTAGTTTAATTATTATTCTTATTATCATTGTAATGCGTCACATATCCAGCTGGAATGAGTGACGCGGCTGTCACTTACACCGTCGAAATGTTATTATTCCATTTTATCTGCCTTTAATGTAATTATCAGCTTGTTTTCGGCTCCGTGGCGCCAAAATTTCCCCTGTCGGCTACTTTTGGTACTGAATCTTTTTTTTTTTTTTTTTTGGCGGAAATCATCTCCCCATGCCTTCAAAAGTCTCAATATAAAATTTGGTTTATTGGTTTTAGCTACAGATGCCTCCAAAGAGGGAAAGTTATTCTATGGCCACCCTGTATTTAAAGCTGCGCTGACTACATATCCGAAAATGTGTTTAGGATCAAACATTTCATTCAAAAATTGCATTCTTAAAATATAAGAATATTTAACTAGACTCTTTTTGACAAATTCAGACGTGCCGAACTGCGGTGTGTAGAAAGTAATTAAATCTTGCCTGTCAGGAGAAACGTCATATCTCTAGTATACTCTTTTTTTTTTTTTTTTTTTGCAATAGTTTTCAAAATTCTGTTGAAGAGTTAAGAACATAGGCATTCTGCTAGCTTTCCCCCTTTGGCATAATTAAATCTACAATTTATCGCAGTCGTATTAAGATGTTAAGTAAATCGCTTTAACCTCTAATATCTAAATTGACGTTTCCCCACCGAGACCATAGTCATGCAAACGCCTCATTCGTGAGTACATAATGAAATTTTTATTGTTGGCACGTGAACTCTTAAATATATTTGTATGAGCGAATTGAAGAGGTAGAAATTGCGTTATTGTTGATTTTATATGTTGCCAGTTTGAAATTGGAAAACACTTCAATTGAATCAGAAAGTTTCAGAGAAATTTGCATAATTTCATCATTAAAAGAAAGTCCTTTTAGCGTCAAGCTGTTAAGCTTTTTGTCTGTTCTTGGGTAAAGGATTAAAACAACTATAATAATATCTTGCAAGTATAATACATTTTGCATTTAACCAGGAAACCTTTCTACAGCTCTCCCTGATCCGGAGTATTTAATAGTATGAGGATGCATCGTTTTACTCTTGGTATATAGAAAATATGACTTTTGTATTAATTTAACATAGTTGTAGTATCATCTTGGATCTATAGCTCTTTCTGTGTGATAGATTTGCATATAACATATAACTTACAATATACAAAGCACATACAGACGAGCAAACCTACCTGCAAATTATACAATTATGATTTTTCAACCAAAATCAAGTTACTTCTCTGAGGCTACAACAACGCTATTTTTCCCAGGAAGATAAAGTTTTGCTCAATGGGGCTGTTTATGTCAATTATTAAAACCGGAGCGTTCCTTAATTGTGGCATCATTATCACACAGATTCAAACAACTGCTGTCATCTCCCGAAAGCGTTGTTTCATTGATAGCTTGAATACCCTGTCAGTGAAGGATAGGATTGACTGCACACTTGTTTCAGAACGTTTCTTAATTATGGAGAACCCATCCCCGAGAGGTTGGCTACCTTAGAGTATACTAGTACCGTGGATGGGCAATAAGGAACTTGTTCATATGTGACTTGAAAAAGCTGTGGATTGTATTCCTTGGGAAACGTGATGGAAGACTGTTCCAAAGGACATCAGTGGAAAAGATACGAACAAAGAGGAAAGAAATTTGTTCTGTCGTTTTGGAGTTAGACTGTGAGAGGACGAGCATTAGCTGCGCACGCGTTAGGACGGATTTGACAAGAACGTGGAGGAATTATCGATGCCAATTCTGATGAACAGCGGCTTGCATGAAAGTGAGTGTAACATATTATTTATCAAAAGGTCTTCAATCAATCTAACTGTCCTTTTCTCTATATACAGTACAGTATTTTTAGGGAACTCTTGAACAGATATATGGTATTGTCAAGGGTAAGGTTGGAAGAAAAGGATTATTTTTTGTGGGGAACAAATGGCAATCCTATTGGACAAGAGTGGTGGAAAGACTGATTTGTTCAGTTATCGAGCAGCTATCAGTATCTGTGTAGTGATGGTGAATCATTTGGAAAAGCTGGTTAGAGCTCGCATTCAGAAATGGGTTAACAGAGAATCTCTACCTTGCAATGAACATCATTGGTTTACCAAGAAAAGGTCATGTTTGAGCAACTTGCTCACGTTCTATAATAATGTTACCACTGAACAAGACAAGGGGAATTGATATAGCATGATAATTTTGGATTTTGCTAAGGCTTTTGACAGAATACAGCATGAAAGACTATTTTCAGAAATTGGAGAATATGGGATTGAATTGTAAAGTTTTGTCGTGAACAGGATGACTGAGTGACGGATATGAAAAAGTGATGTATAGGAGATGTGAGGCTGCAAGATTTAAGGTAGCCAATGATGCACCATAAGGAGCAGTCCTTGGTTCATTTTATTCGATTTATACATTAATCACATTAGGAGGATTTGACAGCCGACATACTACATCTATTTGCTGATGATACAAAAATAGGCAGAGTAATAATGAATGCGTCTGATATGCAGTACTTGCAGAATGATTTGAATGGGCTAGAATTGTGGGCATGTGAAAATGGCTATTAGTTCTATGTTAAGAAATGTCAAGACATGTACTTCAGTATGATTACTGTACGCCCACAGATGCGAGACCCTTCGACACTTGCGCGCATGTCAGAAGAATCCATTCCCATAATAGGGTAATCAGTCCGTCTTGTGGGATGAGTTTATTATTACACGTCGGAAAATTAACTTCTCTTTTATAAACATTGTAATTTTTAAAGTGGTAACTATTTTGCTTGTATATCAGTTGAAAAATTTTACATATAAAGCACGAGATTTCGCGTGTTGGTGACTAATTCGTACATCATTTATTTATTTGTCCCCTTCAGCATAAATGGAATATTCTTGGCGAGCTGCCAAACCCGGTTCTATTAACTTGGGCGTACAATGGATATCCAGTGTCATATTATATTGGTGTGATTATGCTAGAAAACTATCAAGCTAGGAATTTTGGAGATTTAGTAGACAGGAAGTTTAAGCTTACGGATCATATAGCCAAAATTTCAAATACAACTAGGAGAATAATTGCAATGCTGAAATGAATATTGACATGTAAAGATAAGTCATTTTGCCTCTTTACAAGGCCTTGTTAAAACCTCACTTGGACTATTAGACAGTGGTATGCTTTCTGGTTTCTGTAGTGCTTGTGATGCAGTGAACATCGTCAAAACTGATATCGTGATTCTGGAATATTGGTTATGAAGAGAGAGATTGCGAATTTGCAGACTGCAGACACTACAAAAAATAAGATGAACGATATGATCGAGACTTATAAACTTCTGAAAGAGTCATCCAGAATTTCAGTAGATGGAATTTTTCATTTTACGGATGGTGGGGAAAAGACACGAGGGCATCCTTGAAAGTTGGGAATGAATGCTGTTTAGAAGGGCCAGGTGAGAACTATTTTTCTCTCATAAAGTGGTGCGATTGGAATGGGTTGCCATTGGATGTTGTCTGACAGTAGAGTGAATGAATTGAAGAACTGTGTTTGTCCAGAGGTGGGTGACATAGGATAGTAGATCCCCTGTAGATATCTTCAAGGAAGCTTAGAATTTTTTTTTTTTTAAATGTTGGGCCCATACACGAGAGGTTGTTTGATCAACCTATAGTACATTTACCATGTATGGGTGGTGGGTTGGGAAAGAAGGTACTTGTTCACATTTGATATAAAAGACTGTATATTGTATTTTTGGGGAAATGCATCATAGGGGAAGACTGTTCCATTGTGCAGTAGTTGGAGGAGGAGAAGAAACTTGTTCTGTGGGTTTCAAGGTGCACTGAGAAGCGATGTTCAGCAGCAGCACATGTTCCAACGAGCTTAGTACTAAGTGGGGGAATTATTGATGCTATTTCAGATGAACATTTTCCATGGAAATATTTATAGAATGTACAAATTGCAGAAACCAAACGTCTTTGTGAGAGTGGGTGGGAGAGTTGGTAAGAGATGGGTCATTTATCAGTCTAATTGCTTTCCTTGAGTCAAGCATTTTGAGGGAACTTTTAGGAACCTCACTCCAAATGTGAGAGCAGTATTCAATGGTTGGATAGATTTGTGATTTATATAAGGGTAACAGCTGTTTAGGGGTGAAGTAACGTCTCGAGAGGAAAAGAAATCCTAATTTTTAGAAGCTGAGGATGCAATGGTTGTGATGTGTTTATGCCAGGAGAGGCATCAAGGGTCAGGGTAATTTGAAGAAGAGAAATCTCAAATTGTTTGGGAATTTGGGTTGTCAAAATAATACTTAGAGAAAATGGTTATTTTTTATGAGAAATAAGACAGTACTGGTTTTTTTAGCATTGAAATTGACTAGGTTATCTGAACCCCATTGGAGGATGGCTTGGAGATCAGAATTGAGGGCAGTGGGTTGATCTTCTGTAGGTTGGGGTGAGTTGTGTGGAGTAAGGTTTATTGAAAGAAAGGCAGGAGTGCAATAAAGCACCTTGAAACGTATCTCCATTCAACTAATGCCGGAGTTCCACAAGATTCTGTCCTCTCACCAACCCTCTTCCTACTATACATCAGTGACTTACCTCAGTTGACCTCCAACCCAATGCACAAAATTGGGTTGGAGGTCAACTGAGGTAAGTCACTGATGTATAGTAGGAAGAGGGTTGGTGAGAGGACAGAATCTTGTGGAACCCCGGCATTAGTTGAATGGAGAGAGAGGATGAAGAACCATCCACCACCACCACCACACATATTGTGCATCCAGACAGAAAGCTGGCAATCCAACTACAGATGTCTTGAGATAGATAGACTAAACGATTGCAGCATGCTTAGTAAGCCCTTGTGCCAGACCTGGTCAAACGCCTTGGAGATATCAAGTGCAACCTCTTGAGATCCGCCACTCTTCTCCATGCCATTTGTTCAGAGATGGGTGATATATGTGAGCAGATTTCCTGTTGATCGGCATCGACGGAATTCATACTGGCGGTCGTTTATTAGATGAGTACCTTCAAGTTAGTGTAGGAGTTGGAAATTGATAATTTTTTCCATTACTTTAGTCAGGATTGAGGTGAGCGAGATGGGTGCGTAGTTGGACGACAGTGACTTGTCGCCCTTCTTGGGAATGGGTTGAATATAGGCCAATTTCCAGACTGTGGGATAGATAGCAGTGGAGTAAGACTGTGTGTGTGTGTGTGTGTGTGTGTGTGTGTGTATATATATATATATATATATAGAAAGTTTTTTTACCTTGGGTATATATTATGTTAAAGATACCAAGCAGTTTTATAAGCTAGGATTTTAATCCTTTTTCCCAAGTAAGCAAACAGTGAAGTTTGCGGCTGCACGTAATGCAACACTAGGCAACTCGTTGTAAAGGTGGAGTAAGCTCCGATTACTTTCCTTAGAATTTTCCCTAATGCAAAACACATTTCCTAGGAGAGATGTATGATGCTATGCATTAAGGTAATGGTCACTACCCAGACCTGTTTCGACCTTTATTGAGGTCTCAGAACTCTTGGGCCAAACTTTAACGGATGATAGAGTCATCTAAACAAGCAATTTTCGTCATACAATGCATTGTCCGAACTCAAGCGGTGAAGTGCTAGAGGGCGCTTTCCAGTGAATACTTATGAGCGCTAGTTTTTGCAGTCGTTATTTCTACCATGGACTGCAAAAAGGATGGATTCTTTCACAAATCAGGAGAAGGCTGACATGTATTTCATTTACGGAGCTGCGGACGGGAATGCGAGGGAAGCCCAAGCACTGTACCGAGAGCGCTTTCATACTTACCTGATCGTAAAACCTTTCAGGGATTGCACTGGATCTGTGCGAAATGGGCTCTTTTGTCAGCGGCATGCAGGATACAGGGCGTGCAAATAGTGTGAGGACGCCACGTGTTACAGGGGAAATTCTATGTACGGTTGCAGATCGTCCCGAATGTAGCACGCGATCAAATTTGCCATGCAGTACATGTGCCCCAATCGACGGTGTGGCGGGGTTCTACGAGACGAACAATTACACCCCTACCATGCACAGAGGGTGCACTTCTTGACACCTGCAGATTACCGGCCTCGTGTGGATTTTGCACAGTGGTTCCTGCAGTAGACTGCTGTGCAGTCGGACTTTGATGCACATGTCTTATTCACTGCTAAATGCACCTTTACACGTGAGGGCATTCTTAACACCCACAATTATCATGTGTTGGTGAGCAGAAATCCGCATGCCACACATCCACATTCGTACCAGTGGCGTTTCTCCATAAATGTTTGGGCTGAAATCCTACATAGCCATTTGATTGGCCCACACCTTCTGCCAGCACGACTGAATGGGAGAACGTACCTCGTATTTTTACAAGAGGTCTTGCCAGAATGACTGAACTCTGTTCCAGCAAACATTCAAACACGTATGTAGTTCTAACACGACGGAGCGCCACCCCGTGGATGTGCGGAATGCCTTGGATGCAACATTTCCAGGACGATGGATTGGTCGGCGTTGTCCCATCGCTTGGCCTATCGATCGCCCTATCTTTCGTGTCTGAACTTTTTCCTATGGGGCCATATGAAAACCCTGATCTACGATAGCTCCATCGATTCCAATGAGGACCTTATTGCCAGGATTTCTATTGCCGCTGCGGCTGTACGAGAAATGCCTAGAGTGTTTTCGCCAACGTACGCCAATCACTACGTCGAAGGTATGCAGCCTGCATTAATGTTGGCGGTCGCTCTTTTGACCATTTCTGTAATTTGTTCAATAAAATTCTTTATGTTCTGTAATTTCTGCAATTGTTTCAAATCTCTTCTGTCATTCTTGTGTTTCTTCATTTCCTGACACAGTAGTTGCTAACCCCTAGCAAAGTAGTTGCTAGGGGTTAGCAACTACTGTGTCAGGCAACTACGGTGTCCTTCACCGCTTGAGTTCGGACCATGCATTGTATGACGAAAAGTGCTTGTTTAGGTGTGTTCTATCATCCCTTAAAGTTTGGCCCAAGAGTTCTGAATCACCCTATATATATATATATATATATATATATATATGTGTGTGTGTGTGTGTGTGGAGATGCCATAAGGGCCAGGAGACTTTTTATGTCTAATTTGGACAGTACTTTAATGATCTCTTTTTGGAAAAAGGATATAGTGGGGCATTGTATGTTGTGCATCTGGAATAATTGGGGGGGGGGGCATTTGACATTGTTAATTATGCATGCATTGGAAGCAAAGTGTGAGTCAGGAAATTAGCCTTTTCTGTAGGTGATGATGCAATGGAGCCATCTGGGTGTGATAGGGATGGGAATAGTGTTGGGTAGAAGTTACGACCAATTGTTTTGGCGAGAGACCAAAAGGCTCGGCTGCTGTTTGGACAGGCTGCTAATTTCCTGCTTTTTGCTCTTTCGAACTTTGTTTTGGAAGCATTGATTTTTTTTTTTTGCATTTATTTCGGGCTTGGGTATAAGCTCTAAAGGAGGATTGGGGTTTTGATCTGAGCCAATTATGGTGTGTCTGGTTTTTCATTTGAAAAGCCTTGGTGCATCTTTCGGATAACCAGGGTTTAGTTAGGAAATGGCAGGTCAGAGTACTGTGGGGAATGTATGTTTCCATGCCAGTTAGGATTACTTTGGTTATAAGTTCGGTGTTTGGGTTGGAAGGATCGGAAGCAATAGTCCAACAGTGGGAATGAGGCATAGAAGTTGTGGAAGCTGTCCCACTTTGCACTGTTATAATGCCAAACTACTCTTGTATGGGAAGCGTTGTTGCATGGGGGAGAAGATGAGCACTAGGTTGTTTTCAGAATTGCCTAGGGGGGGGGGCTCTACATTCACTGTGCATTTGGTAGGGTCATTGGTCATGAAGAGATCTAGGGTATTTGAGAGTGGTTCGGGTTATCAGGTATTCTGATTGGCATTTGAACAAGTTGTGTAAGGTCGTTAGTGATGGCAACTGTTTCGACATCTCTGCCTGCAAGATATAGCTGAAGGAGGAAAGCAAGTTGGTGTTGTGGACATTAGAATCCCCCAGGATTGATGATTTTGCTGTCGATGGTATTTTCTAATAGTTATAAAAGTATTGAGTTGAGAGAAATTGGACGGTAGTTAAGGTAAACATTTGTCCCCTTCTTAGGAATAAGTTGTATATAGACTAATTTCCAGACTGCGAGATAAATACCAGTGTAATGAGAAAGTGTACAATTGGAGGAAGAACATCAACGTTAGAAGACGTTGTGGGTGATACAATTGTACCATCTTACATTAATGATAGGAGCAGTGTTAGGCAGAAGTTTTGGCTATAGCCCAGAAGTCATAGCTGCCGTTTGTAAGTTTCCTGCTTTTAATTTTCTTAAAATCAATTTTCGATGTGGTGATGATTTTCTTGTAGCTATAATGCAGCTTTGGTGTAAGCAATATAGGAAGATGGAGTTTTGGATGCAAGACAGTTTCTGTATGCGGGAGTCGTCTTTTGAGGAAGGGGTAATAACCTAGCGCACCAATGGGTTAACCAAGGATTAGATAGGAGACAGAAATTTAGGGTGGAGTGCGATTAAATATTTCCATGTGGATACGAATTGCTTTGGTGATTCGTATCCACATGGAAATATTTAATCTTGTAGATACGAATTTAAATTTAATTTAAAGCCGGTCTTGGGCGCGGGCAGTAGGGTTTTTTTCCGCCAGTTAATCTGGTGTTTTTCATCCCGCAAGCAGGCAAACCAGCCCCGTGAACACACAGAGATACAGCCAAGAATACCTTGAGGCATAGGAGTGACCATTCTATCCTCGTATTTCGGTTACGAAATCCGATACAGCCAAGAATACCTTGAGGCATAGGAGTGACCATTCTATCCTCGTATTTCGGTTACGAAATCCGAGGATAGAATGGTCACTCCTATGCCTCAAGGTATTCTTGGCTGTATCTCTGTGTGTTCACGGGGCTGGTTTGCCTGCTTGCGGGATGAAAAACACCAGATTAACTGGCGGAAAAAGCCCTACTGCCCGCGCCCAAGACCGGCTAACTTGGCTATGGCTGAGGAAGATCCTTCAGCTCCTTACGTCGTTGACGGGAATCGAACCTAGGACACTCCTTCCCCAGGCATATGGTTGCGAAGCGCAAAGCCACTAGGCTAACCGCGCGGACATTTCCTGCTTTTTGCTCTTTCGAATTTTGTTTTGGAAGCATTAATTTTTTTTTTTGCATTTATTTTGGCTGTCTTGTAATGCTTAATGTGTGGATGTGAGTGGTTGTATTGCTCCATGGGGAAAGATCTGCACTAGATTGTTGGCTTGAGCTGCCTTGAGGTTAGACAACATTCACAGCATACTTAGATGAGCCACTAATGAGGAAGAAATCCAAGGTGTTTGACGTTGTCTGGTATTCTAATGGGCATGCAAACAATTAGTGTGAAATCATTTATAATTGCAAATGTCTCAGCTTTTCTACATGCTTGATCTGTGCAGCTGGAAAAGGGCATTCAGCTGTATTGGAAACATTGAAGATGATCGAAGATAATTTCGCTGTTAGAAAAGTTGGCTGGAAAAAAAAACATTTAGGCTAGTGCTAAAATTTGGACATATTATGCGAGCAAATGACAGTCTGGAGAGGATGATGATGCTTGCTAAAGTTGATGGAAGCAGGAGAAGAGGAAGACCAAGAATTAGATGGGTGGATAGAGTTAAAGAAGCAAGTGGAATGCGCCTGGAAATTCTGAAAGATACGGCCAGGGACACATCTGAAAGGATAACGTATGCTCATAGAATCACCAGGAGTCGAAAACGATCAAAAATAGGTATGATCTAGATTACTGTAATAATATCACCCTCCCAACATGAATGCCATTATGAAACGAAAATTTATCGATCGTCTGCGTATTTAAATATGAAAACATTTTTTTTAAAACGTGACACGTACCAACAAAACGGTTGTGGAAAACATACAGTACGTTGATACCGTGGGTGGGATCAAGCTTTTTTCGTATTTTATTTATTGTTTATACAGTCTGGAAACTACTCTAGAGACGAATCATTTTTTTTCAAGCTGCTTCAGGCCTCCAGTAAGCTAGGCGGTGATCACGATGACGAAGTGCATCTCCACCTAAAAATACATTGCCTATACAAATATTGCTATACAGTAAGTGTTTTTTTAAAGTTTTTGATTCTTTGCCGATTACAAATAAATTCACATGCAAAGAACAAAAAAGGTTAGGACACCTTTCCTCTACACTAAAGAAATGTTTGTCACAAATCAAATTGCGGATCTCTCTTAGGGGATTAAATTTTAGACCAAATACAGCTCACAGTCTTCATAAAGTGAAATAGAGAAACCGTCTAAAATTTGTTTGCATATATATTCCTAGATAAGAACCAAATAAACTTACTTTTGATTTTTTTTACTCGTACACTTTAGTCTTTCTTGGAATTTCCTGTTCAGTGGTGTTTTTTAGTTGCACTTTATAATCTCTGAGACATCTGATCGGCTTTGTCACAGGGATCTGTTTTCCCTCACATGTCATGATCTGTTTCTCGACTCTTGGAACCACGTTGATAGTTCTCTTTCTGGTCGCACATTACGTGTAATGGTCGATGGATCTTATACTGGAACTGCAACTAATTTTGTGGTACCAAACAGTTTTGTTCTTTCACTTGCTCTTTTTTTCTGTAGATCATCGACTTTATGGTCGATTGCAAATCCAATCAACAGTTTTACTGATGAAGTACATTACTCTCAGCTTTCTTATTAGACAAACATTACGCTATCAAAATCATCAGAGCTTGAATATCTACTTCTACAGCTTTAAGTTTTGATTGCGAGACTATTTTTCAGTTAGGTTCTATAAACCTGGTTAACTTCATATTGAAAAATTATCTGTTTTATTTCTCGTAAAAAATCTTGTCTTGTCTTTCCTTTGGTAGTATGCAAATTTCGATTGAGACGTTTATCCTCTTCGGATAACTCTAGTGTTCTTTGGCATAAATATATTACAAGTAGTACTTTAGTGTCCAAGAAGCTAGATTTTATCTTATATCCAACCTTTGAATATTATCCCCACAGTGATAATTTTGTCTCTTTTAAAAATCGTTGACACAGTATATAGGGGAAAAAGTAATTACGCTGACTAATGATTCATATCTCATCAATTCGCTACATTCTCTTTCATATATACGTTTAGCTGATGGTGCTTACATTTTTACTGATATTTCTATGTCATTGTTCATTAGAAATGTGCATCTATAATTTCGCACTGTCAATCTTTGAAAGAAACTGCGCCATATTTTATTTTATGTTGCTCACTACCACAAAAGGCTATTTGCGAACATAATAGTACATTAGGTACCGTGGGTGGGATAAGGATTTTTTCCCCCATTTTTTATCACGAATATCACAACTTTAGTTGTATTGTATTTCCAAACATCAATATCCCTCTAATTCTGGAAATTTGAAACTGCCTACTCTTCGGTATTTTCAAGATTATAATCTGTGTTCTTGAAACCCAGTGTAAAAGGTTTATTCTTTCTTCAGATCTTTTCGTTTCATCGCAAAGTACTAGTGCACTAAGGTCGACCCGCCTTTTAGCCCATGAAATTACGATAAAAAGAAGCAGTGTGATTGTTCAGGCCTTATGATGCTTCGGAAAAGTACAATTTCTTTACTATCACAAAACACGAAGATTTAATGAATACTCAAAAGGAAATCATTCTTAAATAATACTTTGGCCCCCATTACCACCTTTCAGCTTGAAAACCATCTATTAAGTAATTTTAAATGAATATTGTTATTTGTGAAACTTAAGTGCCCGTGTTTCAAAAATTGTACAGAAACGACAGACGTGTGCTTTTGCGGATATCACTTCCATATTTATCATCGAATGTAGGCTATTTTACTGTTTTTCCCGATTAACGAGTTATTTTTTGATCACGACGAAAATAACTTTAACAAATTACGTATTAATTCAGGACTAAGCCACTTCTTAGATTCGTGATTTTTTTTAATTATACAGGCTATAGGATTTGTATGCATGATAATATCTCTACACCATACAATATAACGTATACAGTGCTGCTGGGCTAAACATTTGATATCTAGAAACTTGATAAATATAACCCAAAGAATATAGGAGTTCATAATTAAAAAAAATTTAATTGCTTCTACCTAACAGCAAATTGTGTACATATGATTTTCTATTGGTAATCCCATGTCTTCAGTCAGCTTTATAGTGTACTAGTATTAATGCTCTCGGTACGTTAATGATTACATAATTCAGAAACCTTGCTGTCAAGACCAATATGGAACCATTTCAAGCCCGCAGGAACTTGAAATGGTTCCATATTGATCTTGACACCTATACAGTAAAATCGTATTTACGACCTTAAGATTCGAACTAGCAGCCCGTCGTTTGAGCCGTGAACACAGTATCCACTCAGCTAACTAGGCTGCATAGTTTTAAGAACATATTAGTTGTACATATCAGTTAGAGATAGAGAGAGAAAAAAAAAGAAGCTGCTGAATTATAAAGCGCTTATTCTTCCTCTCGGTCATATGCGACACTAATATCATGACTGATAATTGATATGCACCCTGCTACAGACGCACAGTTTGGGTTGTGACTGAATGGATGACTGATAACACCTCATAATGTAGCGTGTAATCCATAAAACTGTGACTGTTTCTAATGCAAATGTATTTTCTATCATAAGGTAATATAACACCAACTTATCAGAGAACTTATTGACAGAGATTTAATATTATTAGGTTAAACATTCTATATTTTGTTTTAAATGATTTTCTCAAATGCTAAATGCCGATTACTGCCTTAAGTAATACTCGTAATTATCATGTGCTCTAAGCACCACACACACTTTTTAAATTCCTTTTTAAATATATACTTTTTAAATTCCCTTTTGTCATCGCTTTATCTGTTACATTTTTTCGTTATAAAGTTTAAACGAGTTAAATGAACTCATTTACGCACTAATTTTTTTTTGCAGTGGATTAAACTGGAAAGTGTCTTTCAGTAATCTTGTTTATTCATATATTTGTTTTATAACTATGTCCCCAATGAAAAATTTAATAAAGTTTGTATTGCAGGTAAAATAAGAATTCTGCTTTCGAGTCTAGCTATGTTGTTTCGACATTGTTTAGGGTTTAATATATTTCAAATAAATAAGGTGGTGGTGTCATACCCGGTGATTATAATCATATACTCTCTAGCTTGTATTTTACTCTTCAGAATAGCCTGCATAAATTACAAAGGCTGTCATCTTGTCTAGAAGAATTTTATAAATATCCATATCCGTGCTGTAGTTGGATAAGCAACCACAACCTGTCAGTAGCAAAGCGGAGATTTTTTACTTCCGCTCCAATGAGGCCGTCAATCAAATCTAACGAAAATGCAACTATAAAATGATCGTTAATGCAATAATGTTTTAAATGTATATTTACTTAAGCACATTTTACAGAAATACGCCTAAATCTTTTCTCCATTTTTAGTTATATCGACAGGATTAAGTTAAAAAAAAGGAAAAAAAAAACCACAACAAAATAAATACTATTTTAAAATTTATTTATATGCTGTTTATCCAAATTTCTTGGAATGTGCACTTAGAATTCAGCTGGCTATCACCTTAATATGTTAAAATTTATATATATTTAATTTCTTTAATATTATATCAAATATAAAAATGCATTATCTGGATAACGACCACATATAGATTTTTTTTTTATTTACTCTATCTTCATAACTTTTGCTGAACCAAATGTTTTAATTGCGTAGGAAGGAACGTATACAACATGCGGTCAACAGTAACATATTCTGTAAAAGTCTGTGTCGGAATGATGCTATGCTTTGTACTTCATTTACTATATTTGGTCACACAACATTATTTTCTTCATATTTAGGATATGTCTAATGTAATTTAAGTTTGAACTTGACAGCCAGACAAAACCTGAGAATTATGTAAAAAGAATGCTTCGAGACATTCCTTTTCACATACACACATATACACGCCCACAAAATTTCAAATACAAAAAGTCACAAACACACGAAAGACAAAGGTTTCATGCAATTTTCCGTCGTGGTGCAGTTTCAAAGATGGTCATTTGTCATTCGCTTGTAAAGACTAGAGTTTTAATCTTTTTTAGGAAGCAAGAAACTTTCATAAGGACTTTGCATTTTGAAGGTAAGTTAGCCGATTTCATATGGAAGTAACATTGTTTCCTTACCGGAAAATCGAGACTTTGACCAGGTAGAATACACACACATTTAACAGACTATTCTATATTAACATTTTAATTTTATATTCAAAGACTAACATTGCCGGTTCTGGCACGTTGCTCAAAGTTCTGGCTGTCAAGTTCAACGTTCAACGTGCCAGAAGCGACAGCAACGAAACAGCCAGCAGTCTGGCTACCAGATTTGACTTCACAAACATCATTATTTGCAATCCAAAGGTTTTCCAGCTAGAGTGTAGTTGTAGAAAAGTAAACTGTTAGTACATTATTGTTTTTTTTTTGTGGATCATCAGAACTATACTTTCTAATCATCACCACACCTTCGGCTTTTTTTTTAATGGACGCCTTCAGTGCTGTAACGAGGGCGTGGCGAAAGAGGCGCCCGCCACGGGCACAACTAGGTTTATGGCGAAAAATAAAAAATGTTAAAAATAAATAAATAGATATAAAAGTCCGCTATTTTATATTGTATTTTTAAATTTCGGCAATACGTTTTTTAACACACAAATTCTGCAATCCACTGCAACTCATTTTGATGGGGTTAATAGAAAGTATTTAACATATTGCATTTAGTAAAATTTAACTTGTTATATTTAAATGTTTCAAAATTTTTGTCATTTTTGAGTTAGGGGAGCGCAAGTTGGACACTTGCCACAGGCAAGTGTTCATACCCTTGTTACTGTACTGGAAGCCTTACAATGAATGAACTCGAGAACTCTGCGAACTGTTTATATTATCACGCTATCAACTGAGGTGCCGTGTTTTCAAAAACGTGCACCATTCATTTAATTGAAAAAAATTAACTTGCAGAGTATACGAAAAAATGCTTAGTCAGAAATAGAAATTTTGTTACTGATTAAGAATGTGGAAAAGTTTGTGGTGAAAATCTAAACATCCAAAAAACAGATCTGCGAGATCCCAGTGTCATTACTGAAGTGTAGTATTTCTTCTTGCTTGAGAAATATGAAATTGTACTGACCGAGATTAAGTTATTGTATATCCTAAAATGTGAAATGCAAAAACTGTTCATTTATTACTGTTACATGAGCTTTAAATGCGTTCTAAGTGCAAGTATTGAATGATATTCTTCTAAAAAAAAGATACGAAAACATCACGCACGTGGAGACCAAGAGGAATGCTTTCCTTTTTCAAAAAGGACGGGTGTCTCAATTTCACTAGCTTTCAGTTTATTTTATTTTATTTTATTTTTTAATCTTCTTGCTGTTTAGCTAGCTATGAATAAATATCCTGGATATTCATCTGTTTGCAGTTTTTTCCGAAAGGTCAGTCCATTCACCTTAGAATGACATGTGGAATTTATTTCTCATATCCTTCCATGCATATAACCAAGATATTAATATCTGAGAAGGTATTGCAAGGGAGAGATGGTAAAATTTCATAGTATAATATTCTTATCATACTTATTCGTAATTACTAAATACAATAATTCTATCGCTGCACACTTATTAACAGAAATAGATTAAAAACAAAAAAAAACGACAGTTTGTTGTAAACCTGTAGCACATTAATATCAAAGTGAACTCATGGTTAGATAATCTGAGAATAGCGCTCAAGAAGTCAAACATGGTATTCTTTTCGATCACATCGGGATTCTATTAAACATGATTATGATTTCAGGCGAAGCAACGATAATCATCTGTCGCCTGAAACATTCATACGCATTCATCCCTCAGCGGGATTCGAACCCATAGCTTTTAGGAAGGAAAGCGAATAAGCGATATGCTCGGCCAACAATACATAATTTTTTTTTATTGTTTTAAAATTATTCAGAAGAATAGCGGATACTTTTGGCTGAAGTTTAAAACTTAATTTTACACTTTTATTTCAGTTAATAAATTTTCCACATTAAAAGATGCAGTTAAGATTCAAATATGTTTATTCTTTGCCTCAACATTCGGAAGTAATTTCATTTTTTATTCTAAAAGAATATGATTATTTTTATAAGTAATTTCAAACTCTGAATTCGAAAATTAGTTTCACCGCCAGAAAAAAAGAGGACTCTTTCTGAAACTTCAGAAATCCGTTGCCTATTCGAAAATTTTAATCCATTTTGTCTTTACAAAAAGTTTATAGTTGTTTTCATTCAAATAATTATTGCAGGAACAAAATGTAATACATTGTTAGCCAAGATTTTGGATTCCATTTTCCTTGGTAACGTTTTTCCTTTGACTTATCTTGGAAATAGATGACTCTGATATTTGTGTTTCCAGTACCAGTTAGTAGAAAATGACTAAATGGCAAGGTTTTACATCATCACTAAGAAGGTACAGAGCCAGAATACTTATCAAATTTTCAATAAGACTCTGTTGAAAACAGTCTTATTGAAAATTTGGCAAGTATTCTGACATAGTTACTAATAGTTCTTAACATATACAAGATATATGAAATGGGAACATCATGATTTAAGCTAATTGTTGCACAATCTGTAACTATAGAAACAGATATAGGAGTATGCTACATTTTTGAGAAAAATACAACAAATTTTCTGACTCAAATGCATTACTCCCCGATATGACATGTATTCATTCTTCACTCCCCCCCCCCGTATTCACTATCGGAACCTATTCCCGTTTTTTCTTATTCCATTCCACTCTATTCATATTTACTTGTAGAAAACAAAACATGTCGATTTAGATATGGAAGACGTCAACTTTCTTTGCTGGGAAATAATGAAAAAGTTAACAATATCTAGATAAACAATCGAATCGACAACACTCATTAAGACTGAGCATTGCTTCAGAAACTGAAGCAATGTTCAGCCTTTGGTCGTTTGGTTATATAGTGCTTCCTAAATTTTGTTAATATAGTGATGTAGCATTATTGTGCACTTTATGATGGTATTCCTAACCGTAAATTTGTTCGGGGTGCAATATACTCTCACTGAGATTTTTTACGAAGACGTATGGAATTGTTCAGTGTGCGTTACATGTTAACCGGTTGATCACTACTTATCATAATCGATTCGCTTTCTTCGTTACTGTCTGCATCAACTATTTATGTCTTCTGTAAATCCTCTCGTGGATATCACTCTTGACTCCTATAAGAAGTACGCATGTTTTGCTTGGTGAAAATTTACCGTTTGGTTGCTAGCTGGAATTTTGCAGCTGTTTGCAGAAAAACAGCTGGAAGAAACAGACTAGGATTTTTGAACACTTCAACGTTTCTACCTGTAAACTTAAAGGAAATTTACATTAATTTAGCTGCAATATGCAGCTAAATTAATATTTTAGATAAGATAAATAGAAATCATACTTGACGAGTTCTAAACATAATAATCGCTAGGTTGGCAGCTATTTAGAGTTCCGTTTTAATTTTTTGAGAAGGTGAGTTATTTGTCTCATAAGGAGGTTGACAGGGATTTTCCTATCGAAATATTCTCGTTAAACATCCACTTCAGGCTGGAAGAACGTGTAATTAACAGGCGAAATAAACTGACTCTATATAGCCTTAGTTACTTTCGTGATAATTTAAAACACCCCAACTGTAACTCCTAGTTTTTGAAATAAAACTTATAATTGCTAACTTAATTTTAATTTAGGTTGGGATTCTAAATCATAACTATCATCTATTATTTGAAATTGCTTTCATTTATGATTTATTTGTGGCAAGAAAAATCATGAACTTTTTTCACTAAAATACTGCCATTTTCGCCAACGATCACATAAAATACTTTTTTCCCCACAACGTTGTATGTGATAAATTCTGTTTAAATGTGTTATGAGGAATTTAAATTATCGCTCTCCTTTCGATAGATAATACTCTTATCAATCACTTCAGCAGTTAATGAATTGGTATTTCCATTCTGGTATGTTTTGATTTTCCTTTTCAGGCCGTAGATGACTTTGTAGGCATTGCTCATAAAGTATTCCTGGAGAGATTTTTACAGGGTAGTTCACCTTTGCTTTCCCGAGCCCGCCCATTTTTTTCCGAGATCGGGACCGGCATACTGCTGGGACGTATTCGTGACTATAATCCATGTGTGTTCACGAGGCCGGTTTGCCTGTTCTGGGGAAAAAACCTGAGTTTCCGGGTGAACCCCCCCTACCTCCTTATGAGACCGACTAACTCGCCTTTAGTCGAAAGAGACTAGGTTCCTCACGTCACTGACGGGAATCGAACCCAGGTCTTTCCGACCAAAGGGCTTCGTCTATACTGACTGAGCTACGGAGGCGCATTCTAGTATGAGGGAATCTATTTCTTAAAACGTCTGTTACTTTATATAATAAAAATTATAATGATTAATAATAATAATAATAATAATAACTAAATCGCTAAAGTAATGGCATTTTTAATCATTTTTAGAGTAAGTTTTTTTTTATTTTTTAGAATCATTACTAAAGTAACTCTTTTTAAATCACTGTTAATGAAGTTTTTTAATAATGGTTACTATAGTTTTTAAAATGATTACTAAAGTGTTTTTTAAATAATGAATACTAAACTAAGGTTTTTAATATAGCAAAGTATTTTAAATAATAATTACTAAATCACTAATTGTATATACCGAGACGTTCTAAATCATGACAACGATTTTTCTCTTACGTCTTCATTTATTTGATTTTAATATGCAGTAATTTTTCATAAGTAAATATACAAAAATAACACAAGAATTTTAAAATATACAAACTGCGATGGTGACCTACAAACAAACCTTTCTCTCTTCGGTATTAGTTGCGGGAAAGTACTGTTGGCCAGGTGCCATGACCACATCTAAGCAACGTTGCAGTAGATGCTCACCGATGCGTAAAAGTCGTGAGCTTGGGCTAAGGAGAATTCTATGGCTCATGTAAACCGATTACTGTTGCTGGCAGATGACTTAACGTCTGTTCCAACTCTGACATCGAAGAGAGTAACTAGAGATGACGAAAATGCGACCAACCCTTGGTAATTTAATGAGGGCCAATAATTTCTTCCGAATTTTGTTCATCCTCTAAAAGAATGTGTCAGGTTATGAGAAAAGCTCATCCATCAACAGGCTGAGAAAAGAGGTGGCCATTGGTCCTACGTCTTTATGTTAATCATACTGACAGAGTTGCCAAACTTCATGAATCAATCATTGCAAATTGAATACATTTTCCAAATCTTATTTGTTGCGGATAGCTTACTAGGGCAAACGTTATCAACTGTGCTTGCCCTGGTATTGGACAAAATGTTATTTTAAGCCAGGATCGGATTAAGGACCTATTAACCCACGCACAGTATGTTTAAGGCTCCAGATCCCAAATCCAAATTACCCAAATTCTGAATTTCAAAGCATATTTCAAGAAAGGAAACATCGAATGCTTAATTTATTTTTGGAATGAAATAAACAGCATCTTTTGGTTCTAACTTCAGCCGAAAATAACAGATCTTCGAACAATGAAAAACCGCAAATAATAAAAACGTTTTATTTATATAGATTAAAATACGAGTTCACTTTTGTTATCTGAATTTTGTAATTTAGCTTAGAAATATCATTTGTTTGTATATACATAATTTTTCGTTCATGTTATCTGTGCTCAATACTGAAAAACATTATCTTTATTGAATATGGCTGGCCTTATTTATTTATTTATTTTATTATTATTATTTTTTTGCTAAATTTTGGCTGATAAAATGATCGTTCTCCTTAAAAAGTTAGAGATAGGCAAATATCAAAGTATTCTTAATTCGTTATTGCTATTTGGAAATAATTTGAAGAAAACATAGGATAGCTGAAGTTAGTTAACATGCAGTCTATTAATTTCTCAATTTTAATAAGCAGCATATTGCGTTGTTTCAGGTATCGCTTTTTCAACTGGCCTTTTTTTTAATCGATTTTACAAATTTTACTGTCTTATTGAAGCATATTTATATCACGCTTGGAACTTCGTAACTTTTCTCTCCGTTACGTCAATCCTTAACTGTATAGTGTGTGAAATGGATGAGGTTTAGAATATCCAGTGAACCTGCACCAGTTGCCAAACATGAAGTCTTCCAGCCACTTCAGGCCTCGGATTAGCAGAGTGTTGAGATATGTAATTAAAAATAATCTACGAAATGAAGACATTCACATGCATCCGTGCCACAGTAGAATTGGAAACCGTATCTAGTAAGCCGAGATGCTATCCATTCGACCGTTCCTACCTACGAATATATATTAGATTCTTAGTGTTTAGCTTAGACTGCTCAGATTAGCACAAGAGCGCGGTTTGTTCGCCAAGATGTCGCTGACCTTCGATAGAAGATAGCACAATAAGAAGAAGTGTTTAGCTCTGATCATATATCATTTTCCATGAACTTATATTCAACTACGAACTCTTTTCTTTCCTTTTTTTCCTCCTATTTCGTCGTCTAAATTTTGATTCAATGTTTGTGGGAAGGGTTTGAGAAATTAGACGAAATCTGGTCGTAAGCATCTCTTGTTTTTTGGATGTCCTAATCTTTCAAATTTGTAAAGATTATTTTGACTTACTTAGTTTGCCAGTGAAAATTGAAGATAGCATCTCTCTCTTACCTTTCAGTAAAAAAAAAACAGAAAATATACAAATCGCACAGTTTAATCAAATTTGATAAATATCTCATTCTGTTGTACGAATCTTTTTGTACAGCTGATTGATATTCTAAATTATTTTCATTTTCATATGACTGACTTCTGAAACTTCTCCTACACAATGCCAACCTTTATCGATTTTTTTTAAAGTCTGAAAACACTAAAGGGTGGGAGGGACACATGTACTGCGGAAGTCAAAGCAAGTCACGCATCATCCCTGCGGTTAGAGAAATCATGCAGTTGTCACATCCCACATCGCCATCCTATTAAATATTCACCCTGCTTGTCTGCTTTGACAGCACAAAATACAATCAAGGGCGCGTTTATCTGAGAGAAGGCAGGAAAAAAAAATAGTCCCTACTAGCGAAGAAAAGGAAGCATCTTGCGACATATCGCAAGGCGAATGGTACCATCGCGACTGTCACTTATCGGAAACGCAGCATTTCGACGGAAGCACCACCGAAGGCAGTTTACGCATGACGTTTGTCGAACGAATGATGGAAACGATTGACATGACAGGCGCGAGTTCTCTATGTTGTACATTGTTGTTCTCTAGATGAGGGGGTAGGTAGTGGGGGAGGGTTTTCGTACATTACAGCATCAGAATATACAACGATATCTGATATCTCTCTTGAAGGAAGTTTTCCTGCGGGTTTCCAAGTTGTAGTTGTCATCTCGATCTGTCCTCATTCCATTGCAAAAGAGGGATTGCCCATATTACATTTCTATAAACGTCCTTCGATTTTACTTTCGAGTCTTATTCCATGTTTTTTTTTGTTTTTTTTTGTAGTTTAAAATCGAACGTTTCGTGTTTTACAATTGTTAATGCTGTACATCCGAGTCTTCATAGCTTACTCAGATTTTTCATTGGACTCGGAAGGGATCGGCTCTCTTAAGGTATTTTGAGGGGCGAGGAATTTGTCTTTGGAAGTATACATTAAATAATTGATGAAATGGGAACGAGACCTTGTCTTCTTCCCCCTTGCCACTTATTGTTCCTGCCGATATATATATTATTTTTTTTACCCGGTTTCATTGTGTTGATATGTTATTTTGTCAGTAAAGGTTCTTTTGCTCAGCAATTGAAGTTTATTCAGAAAAAATAAAATCGAAAGAAATTTTACACTTATGTGTCTAAATCTTTTTTTTATCAACCGTATTCATCTCTAGCAGATCGTAGAATTATATCTACGACAGTGTTGGGGATTGTTAAGTATGACCACATGGTGAAACTTCCGCTGTCATCACAACATATGATGACATTTCAGGAATGGTTTGATTTCCAGTATTTTCCATTAAAAGTCAGTATTCTTTAAATAAATGCAGGTTTGTCCTATAACTAGAACCCTTTTTGGTCAATAAAGAAAATCTGGACTATTTTGGAGGGAACGTTTTGCCAGTTACACTTGGATAACCGATTAACGTCGGGTTAAGACAAACGTTAGAAAACCTCAATACATTACCATCCCATTCAAGTGCCATTCTCCTATCAAGGAGGTTGGCTACCATGATGTGACTCATGGTTAACTACGGGTGTTACGACATGTTGTGAGGACCCTATCTCTTCCACATATTTTCTTAAGTATTCATAGCTGTAAATCCGTGTGCGTTCATGGTACCGGTTTCCCTGTTCTGGGGAATGAAAAACCCGAGTTCCCGGGTGACCCCCCCACCCCACACACCTCCATATGCCGGCTAACTCACATTTAGTCGAAAGAGACCAGAATAAAGGTTACTCACGTCACGGACGGCAATAGAACCCAGGTCTTTCCGACCAATGGGCTTCGCCTATACCGATTGAGCTACGGAGGCTCCTCAGTGTATATTAAAATTTGTAATTCCATTCACCTCGTGACACGATATTATTTAGAACCTCAAGGAATCATAGTTATATATCTAAGATGCCTTATTTTATTTTATCTTTGTTGCTGAACAAAGTAACCTTTACTGAAAATTAAAAACAAACCTCACACTTTACTCAACTAATTGATTAATTTTGACTATCAATCACCTGATTATTTTGAGATTTCGTTACTCATCACGCATACACTACCCTGTGTTTTCGAACTGTCCGGTATACACCAGTTTGCGGGAAGACACAGCTTGGTAGGAATCAATGATCTTAGAAGTCGCTGCAGACCAAGTTCCTTGCGGAAACAATCTCCGATATTTAGTGATTAGACAGTAGACATATAAATGATCCCTGGACACACGTTTAATTTCGATCTTCTATATTTTGATATTCTATATTCATGAGTAAGAAATGGAGATTCTTTTAAAAATAATAAACTACCGTATAAGCTATTAGTTGATTGACGTATCTGTGAAATCTTAATTATGCTTAAGGAGGATTCGAACTGCCTCATTCGGCAACGAAGTACTATTTTCTTACCAATTGCGTCACAGAAAATGCTAGCAAAATAATTTTGAGAGAAATATATTTCAGTGGTAATCTGAACACTTCACAGTCAACATTTCTACGCTGTCTTTTACAATAGCACATTGCTTTTGGAACGTTTTTAGCAAACTCAAATGTGTCAGTTAGCTTCTTGTCGTTAATACTGCCTTAATGAACTGCTGGTGTTTTTATTTCTTCCAGAAAAAAGTTTTTTTTTTTTGTTACACAAAACAGGCCGATCTTACCAGTTTTGAACACCCTAGCTTCATGGCTGTGGTTGCCCCTGTCGTAATTCTAAATAATTACAAATTGTCTGAAATAAGATTTATTCTAGAATGCCTTTTTACATCGAAAGTAATACCACCCAAATTAAAAAAAAAAAAAAACTATAACATAGATGTTTCTGTACATCTAGCTGTGTGATACGAAATAGCAATCCTCTTTCGATAATTCCACAGCACTATTGGCCCACGTGGTTCCTTGTTTTAGTAAACCGAAGGTAATTAAAGAATTGAGTGAAGTTAATCATCTCAATTACAGGGTATTAAATTATAGTCTGTTTTATTTAGCAGTGAACAATTTTAAGTAGACCAGGAAAAGTGTGCGAAATGAATACTTGATACACTTACTTTAAATGGATCAAATGTTTTAGTTTGAAACTGTATATAGAAAACTAATTAATGAAGAATAGGTTATTCCTCTGGTTAATCTGTTCTAAATATTCATAAGGAATTATGATTTTCTTTAATTAGCAAACGGTACATCAGAACTTGGTTAATGGAATTTGCAAGAGCAGAATACAAATATTGAACTTTCCATAAAAGTACTCTGTAAACATCACTAGGTATTAAACATAATTGAAAGCAAATTTGCAATACAGAGAAAATGCTGGACTTGTAGATAAAGGAAATGTGAAAGACAACTGAAACAAAATAAAAAAAACACTATTTGGTTTAAAAGAAGTACGTGAAGATTTATTGACTGTTCAATGGGTGTACAAAAGTATTCAAACCAAATTTCATTAACAGAAGGAATGTCTCTCTCTCTCTCTAAAAAAAAAATTCAAAAATCATATATAACACAACCATGGATGATCAGTTGAATAAATCCAACTCGCCTCCTGCTGACAAACGAAATCTGTTTGTTTCTATTTTTGTATCTACCTCGATCAAATGTTTTCCTCACCATCTCAAATGGTAATCACGAGTTTGTATTCTAAGTGTTTTGGTCTGCTTTTTGCTTCTCAAACAGAAACAAAAAAGCAGTCATCACGGTATACAATGAATATTCAAGAAACTACGTACGTAGCTTACAGTAGAAAGATATTTCAGTGCCTTGACTAGACTCCCAGGAATTTGGAAAATGTACCGTTTATGGGAACAAGCTGCAAATGCCGTTCTAGAGTCCGTAACATACTTCACAGTGCGCAAGGTAGTGGCATATCTTGGCTATTCAAATTCTGACATCGGAATATCCTTAAAGATTTTTCATGTGCAATATCTTTGATACAATAATATTAATATCTTTGTTCCTTTGAAGGTGAATATCGATTATTCCTAGGATATTTCAACGCATTAATTTTTTCAAAAAGTTTGCAACATAATTTCTCAAGTTGTCTTAGGAAATGCATCTTATGAATAACTTTTTATAATATTCCAGAATGAAGAGATTATATTCAACAAGCCATATTTCCCATATGTAGGAAAAAAATCAAAGATTCAAAAATCAAAAGCAATATTTGAAGGCTTGCGCAAGATGAACGTTTATATGCATCAAATTAAGTAACACGTACAGCAAACACCGAGATTCATTGGAAAGTTTACTGTTCTCAGTATTTTCAAATGTTTTGTGAAATGCGAAAGCAAATATTTTTCTAGGTTCTTTTTGTCCGTTTCCTGGATTCTGGCTCTACGAATTTTATTAAGAATCGGTATTTGGAATCCTTCAGGTTTGTTTCCATCTGTTCAATTTAAAAGCGTATGATTTCGAATTTATGAACTCCACTTTGGTTGGATGAAAGTTAATAAAAGTTACATGTAGGGTGTACAATAGAATATGTCTATACGAGTCTAGTTTGGTGTCAGTCGATTTAGATATTTTTTTTTTTATTAGCAAAACGATTCGACTAACTGGAGTAGTTCATCCTCACAGACGGCTCAATTTTAATGAAATTTGGAAGGTATGAATCTTTTAAAATTGCCAAAGAGATCTTAATTTTGGTTTCATTAGGGCTATTTGTCGTGCTAAAATTGATTTTAAAAAACGGCTGCAGTAAATAAATCATATTATTAGCAAAAATATCTCCTGTTGACTAGTCCTTAATCTACAAATAAAAAAAATAAAAATAATTATATTAAAGCGAAAAAAATGCAAGAATAAATATGCATCGAACTTAACAGGCTCTTATAATTATTTATATATGTATATAAATATATACTGTTTGAAGTTGTTCACACTGGAATTTTATAGAAGAAACAGATCAAGTTAAACATTGGAGTCAATGTTTAAATGGAACACAAACTTAAGTAAAAATTAAATGCAAAGAGAATTGTCCACGAAGTTTCTAAGGCATTTTCAATATATATATATATATATATATATATAAACTTATTATACATTTTAACGTAATGGTTAAAAAAGATCTTACAATTATGCGGCCTGGCTGGTCGAGTGTTTAGTATATCCAGTCGCCAACTGGAAAATGACCGTCACTATGGAATACGTAAACGCACGAGTTCCTTTTGTTTTTATAGTGAAAAGATTAAATTACAATGTACGCGGGGAGCTATGAATGTTATTCACTCGCAATAGTAATAATTTGTTGCATTTATGTGAAGATTATTATTATTATTTTCCCCATGCACAGTTTTAAAGCTTTTAAGCTTCTTTTGTTTGTTTGTTTTGTGATCTATAAGCATAACCTGATATTTTTAAATCAGAAGTTAAAACAAAAGAGAAGTTAAAAAAATAAAATTAAAACAATGCATGATGTTGCATGTCAGTTACCTTGTGCATTGTCTGACAGTATGGTGCTTTTAATTTATATAGCTCTTTTAATTGTATAATGATACTACGGCGAAACCTCTATGCTGCACTCAGAATAGGCGTCTTTCCTTCGACTGAAAATATTTGGATTGAAATCCTCTCAAGCACAAGGCTAACATTTCATTGTAATTTTCAACGAGAGCTGTGTTAGGCGAACCAAGCCCCTTCCCCGCAAAAAAAGAAGCTTTAATATACTGCTGCCATAATGGAGAGAAGACTAGCACGAGAAACATTCAATAGAGGATAATACAATACTTAAGGAATTATACTTTAATAATTTTATATAACCCAACTTCGTTTTAAAGTTTGAAGCATATATATTGGAATCGAATTTACTGTTTCTGTACTTGCAAACTACTAAGCTTCTGTAGAAATGTTTTTTTTTAAGAACCTTCGGTTGTTTTAAATAATAAAATACCATTAGAAAATGAGAAATTTAATTGGCTCGACCAGGTTGGAGAACAGTGGGGTTAACTTTTTTTTTTCTGCTCTCCAAGCCATCCTCAAAGGGAAGTGTCCGTTAGATTTATTTCCTTCTCAGGTCTATTATCCGACTCACCCAAAAGGAAGAGCCAATCTCGTGCGGAACCGCGTGTCCTATTAAGCAGCCCACTCTTCGCTCAGAAAAGTCGATGCACCACACGATTGAAATATCGGTATTTAATTTTTGCTGTCGCGAGCTTTTCCACTGCACCTGGATATAACTGATGGTTCTAGACTTGTTAATGGGTGGTGGGAGATTAAGTGTACACGTGAATGCAGCAACGCCCCCTTTGTCGGACTTTACTTAACAAGGGCAGTCGTGCAGATTTATCATACATATTCCGACGGAGGATCAGAGTAGGAAGGACGATGAGCTGTTTATTACAGTAATTTGGCGATGGTTCATTACAAGCGGGCTCTGTAAACATGCGAGGTTGATAGCCTGGAGTGTGAGCGCAGAGAACGCTTGTCGCCCTAAGCAAACACTCTACATTCCCTCATGAACACGAGAGGACAACATAAGGGTTTCTGGTATAATATTTACAGTACGTGAACCGTAATGTACCGCTGCTGTTAGCATTAGAAGCATGCCTGCCTGTACAACTGTCCTGTGAAATGCAGGGCATGCTTGCCACTGCCCTTTGGCGTTACAGTCGTATGCGAGTAATCGCAGTAATTGTTTCGAATGGAAGCAATAGTGCTCAGTATTAAGATAAGCCTCATAGTGCAGCCAATTAACGAATGGCGTTTTGCGATGTTACCATATCCATTCTTATAAGATTTATGGAAAATGTTCCTTTTACTTTTTTTCCCTCCTAATTTATACTCGGAATGGTGTTTACTGTGTGTTAAAGATTCTCCATACCATTAATATTAATAATACGGACTGTTTCATGACCGTATATGCATGCACATTTTAGGGTTCTTTGTTTATAGGTATCCTTAACTACCACTGTCTCCGTTATTACTTTGTTATTATTGATTGATTGGGAATGTTCATCATAATATTTGATGCTATGATTGCTCGTTCTGCATAGCAATGATTACATTAAACTATTAATAGTAATAGCAGTTGACGCAGTATGCACACTTTGTTTATCCGATTTACTTCTTCTTAGTCTTTCGATAATCATGCCTTGCAACGATATTCTATACAGAATGTGAATTGAATATAAATGTATTTATTATACGTAATGAAATTCAAATATTTATCCACTCTTTCTTGAAGGAAAAAGGATAAGCTATACATCTTATAATTGATTTGATGCTGACTGATCCATTACTTTAAATGTAGTATGAAATATTACATATATTACACATGATATGAATGTAGTATGGGCAAAAAATAAAGTTGAATTGAAAAGTACAACAACCTAGCAGCAACGTAGAGGATTTCCAGATATGATAGAGAACACAGCGTATTTTTCCTGTTGTTAAAAAGAAAAAAAAAATAAATCAGTGGACATATATATCTAGGCTTGAGTTTACACACGTGTATGCGAAATGGCTGGTCGTACTTTGGAAATATGTTAAAAGATTACACAAAGCTGGCGTCGAATTGCGAATGAAACGTTTAAAAAAAACTACCTGTGCATCTGCGTATTACTGTGATGCTACGCCATGTGTTCCGTTCCTTCAATTTTGCAAAACAGTCTCGTTTTAGGAAAGACATTTCGATTAAACTATGAAAGTTTCGTAATTTGATCAAGAGAACTTACGAGGATACAATCCTGGGCATCGGAGTTGATTTAACTGGCACTACTTAAAAGAACACCCGTCCGTATATTCGCCTTTTATTATTGTAGGGGGGGATCTGACGCCTACGGTGCCCCCCCCCCCCCCCAGTTCCGAACTGGTAGGCCGGTTCTCCTTGAATTCTGATAACATGAATTTTGAAGACTAAAAGGGGGTTCCGCCACCCCTGGCGCCCTACCCCCAGAGTTCCGGACAGGTAGGCCGGTTCTTCTTGAATTCTGATGACTCGAATTTTGAAAACTCGAAGATGGGATTCCGTCCCCTGGCGCCCAACTCCTCGAATTCCGCACTGGTAGGCCGGTTCACCTTGAATTCTGATGACTCGAATTTTGAAAACTCGAAAGGGGGGTTCCACCCCCTGGCGCCTGCGGTGCCCAATCCCCGAGTTGCGGACTGGTAGGCCAGTTGTCCTTGAATTTTGAAGACTCGAAAAGGGGTTCTTTCCCCCCCCCCCCGAGTTCCGGACTGGTAGGCTCGTTCTCCTTGAATTCTGATGACTCGAATTTTGAAGTACAACACTCAGGGTAACCCTGAGTTTCAAAAAGTTTCAAATAACTTGACCAAAAACGTTACAAAAAAAGGCTTATCATTTTATATTATAGAGTAGATTCTTATGAGCTCTCTGGTCAAATTATAAATCTAGTCGAATTACTACTGATTCAATATCCCAGAAATTTGGTTCTTTGCTTGTTGAGCTACTAACTGAATAAAATGGTGTCACATTCAGCAGGAAGCTCGGTCATTAACAGTTATCATACTGAAGAGCGTAACATTTTAACAGTAAAATGTTTATCCACTACTATTATGGCATCGACTTATCCAACTGATTTACTATTTCTGGTTGAATAACCGTATCAGTTAAGTAGTCCTGTGGTCACAATTTGAGATGGAACAATCATATTTCGCGTTGATTCGATTATATGTATCAAGTGCACTGAACCCTTCCATAACAATTATTTCAAAGAATGACCAGGAAGTATGATATCAACCAAAAATAATTGAACTATAATTTCGACTTGAAAATTATGTACGTTATTTATTTATATAAGTTTATTTAAATTAATAAACTTTTAATACTGCTTGAGGCCCCTTTTGCTCCAAGTTCATATTTCATTGCTGGTCACGAGTTCGAATCGTGTCTAGACTAGGAGTCCTTTATAGAGACTTTTCACTGAAAGTGAGTTAGTTGGTCTCATGCTTGAGCGAAGTTTCCTTTTGGATGTTTTCTAGATTTTATCCAGCAAAACAGACAATCAGCGCACTTATGCAATTAACGAAACATAATACACATACCTAATTATTTTAGCGTAATCATCAAAACCATGAAATGGTATAACGGATTCTTATTTTGAAACAGATTTAACATTGAGCATACATACTTTTGTTTGGAAATGAGTATAAGTCTTGCACATCATTCTAATTTTGTTACATTCTTTCATGTTTCTGTATATTTTTTTGCATCGCAGTCTCCAAAGAATTAGTCTAACTTATCCACCTGCATTGCAATTATTTGTTCAATTGATAGATTAAATGCAAATACTTTTGCTATTATATTGCAACCACAGGAGATTTGGTTTATTTCTTGAAATGTTTAAAATATTAAGATATTTACATTTAAGATGCCGCCTTAGTAATCTTATGGAGATCAGTCCGATTAAGAAAGTTAATATAATGAAGTAACTCTATAGTGACAAAAAAGTGGGAAATGCTTTTCTGCTGTTTTGATGTATCGTAAAAAAGAAAGTTAATTAACCATATAACACGTATTTATTGAATTTGGTATCTAGCATCAGTAGTAAAAAAAAAATACAATTTTTATTTCGTTTTTCAAATTAAATAATGCTACATAACGGAAGTAGGATTGATTATTGTATCTTATTCGAGTCCTAGAAGTTATTTGCAATTTCTTATGTACTAGAACCAATCCAGTGCCTTGGGATGACAATGTTCTAAACAAATTCCAATTTTTGTTTCCTCGAAGTTATCCTCAGCATTTTCTTCCCGCTTTTGTTTTAGTACCAAGACCTACGCGATCAACACATCTTTCTACCCGGGATTCATTCATGCGCATGTTACCTCAACAAATCTGATTCTTTCACTGAAAAAAATGAGAAACACTCTTAAATGCAGAAACCGTAATCAATACAAATGTATTAAAATCAGGCTAGGTCACTATTGTATATGGAAATGAAGAAGAAAAACAACTGTGGAAGTCAGGAATTTGGTTGATCGATCATGTTTGCATCTTCCATACACGCACATCAAAAATTAGCATTTCCTCGGTATCCGTTCTTTTCGACGCTGATATTCGAGCTGCAGTTATCTACTCTGCAACACAATTTATCGGGACTAGATCTTGTAATAAATTAAAGTAGATCCATACACGGTTTGATGAACGAGCCGCGTTCCTAACAAAATGCGCGAAGCACAATTTACGAAGACTCTTAATTAATTGAAATACATTTTCTGTTTTCAGGCTTAATACTGCCATCTGTAGAAGTTTCGCTTGCTGTAATGTGCCCTTTGTTTCACTGTTCACATTCGAAGCTTGCTAACTTTGTTACTGCCTCTCGCAACTGGCGCAGCCTGCTAATTGAGTACAGTTTATGGATAATAAATCCCAAATGCAAATGATGACACGTTTTATTCATCAAATTAATTCGCTTTACAAATAACGTTTATGAAAGACAGCATCGGTATCTTTAAGACATTAAGTTCAGAGGAATGTTGTCCGTGGGTGAATTCGGTATTAAATAATGAAGTAGAAACAAATCAAATCGGATTAGTATTTTGTTAATTATTTTATAACTCATAGGATAAGCGAAATCTGATTCAATGTTTTAAGGCAGGTTTTCTATCAATAATATTCTTATTCTCTTTTGGAATGGTTTGCTCTTATTTCAGTTAGATTGCCCTTCCCATTTTCCACAATCAGTTGCGCATAGGATTTTCCTAATATTGGAGTCAAAATTTCCTTAAACATTTTTCTGCTGTTATTTTCCAGTATAAATATTGATTAATAACAAAAATCGAATACGTTGATAAAATTCCCCAAATGGAAACTATTTAAATTGTCAAATTATGACGTACGCTATTTCGTGCTGAACTGTTATCGACCTTCAATATGATGTTATTTCAGCTTTAACATTTTGATCACTTAATATTATTTTATCAAACTTCATTTAGGAAAAATATTAAATGATAACTTTCCCTAGGCGACTTAATTGAAAGATGACATTGGTGGGAATCCGTTACACCGATTATTCAACAGCAACCGCAGATTTTTGTCAAAACTCTCTAATTCACACTATTCTTTTATTCTTGCAAAATATTACTCAAATGGTACTTGAGGGGAACATATGTTGAAATTAATCGTTTGTATTAAAATAATATACAGATATTATAGTACCTCACGACCTAAAATGAACCTATTTCTGGTTTAAAAATCACATAGGCATATCGTATCTTATCTGAATATATCGGGACCGGTCTTAAAAATAAAGACGTGTAGATCTGAAGAAATATGCCTGGAATTTTCTCAGAGCAGTGCAGGAAATAGCTCCGTTTTATATTAAAAATTCAAAACAGATGTATTGTAGTTTATTACTGATATAAATTTTTCCGTCGGTAAGTGAAAACTTTAAGCAATTTCATATCCTCAATAGCGGGAGATTAGCAAGGTAGATATTAAGAATGGAATCCTATTTTGATAAAAGAATAAAAATGTACATGATTGTTGGAGCAGACATAACTCATCAGAAAATAAAGGCGGAACCTTTAAATGGTAGTAGCTTCATGGTGAACTTGAGAATTACAGCGCTAAATATAATCCAAATAAATGTGGAGTATAAAAGTAAATATCATTAGAAAGTAGCTCTCACTCAAGACCTCTGAATATTCACTGTGCTGCAAAATTTAATCATATACATAATAAATCTCGCGAAAGCGCCTCATCGTGCAGTTATGAGGGATACTCGGCATTTGCTCTTCGGTTGAAAAGACTTGGTACGAATCCTGTGTACGATGTGAGAAACTTGAAGCGTTTGTTAATCATAAATGAGTTAGCCGATCTGATAGCATTTGAGGAACGGGATGTTTCCTCTTTGAATCTCGAATTTTTCAGACAGACCGGCCGGTGAATACATGCAGTGCAGATATCATGGCCTGGTAGTCTTAGTGCCAACCAAATGAAACATGAGAGAAATTCATTTACAAATTATTTTCCCCTTATTATCTTTTGTGTGCAAAGTAATATGTATTCATAAAGGTGCAATATTTCCCTGTTTGTATTCCATGAGAATTAAATTATCTTCTTCGCCTATCGTGCATGGAGCGTAGTTGTACTGATATCTGCAGTAGACAAAAAGCTTTCTGGCACTCAAAAGCCATCAGAAAATAAAGACAACTTCAGATCGACCTTGGAAATTGTAGTGTCAAATATAACGCTGTTCAAATCAGCAAGGATTTTGTAATATGGATCAGAATAGAGGGATTTCGATCCCCTATGCATTTTAGAGTAAAATGTATAACCGCGAACCATGCCGAAATACGTACACAGAATTAACTGCTTATAAATACTTTTTTAAGCACCTCCGCATGTCTTTGAAGAAACCAACAGTAGTTCCCCTCAAAAAAAATAAATAAAGAAGAATTCTAGTATCATACTGGCATACGAAGAATTCATACTGGCATCTTTTTCGTATTATTGCTTCATATGATGTCTTCAAGGAATTGTTCGCCTCGCACTAGCTGCACAGAGATTTTGAAAAGTTCAGGTGAGATTCAACGAATTGAATGTTCAGTAACATCCTGATTCCCATCTTATAGTACTTCGTAAATCAATCGACAAACTAGTTCTTTTTAATTTTTAGCTTTACTTTACTATTGATATAGATCCATATCCAAAAACTTGAATTCTAGTGTGGAACATTTCGAATTATTTACCTTTTTAATATTTTCTTAATTTTCAGATCCACCTTCTTTTGCTTCAGACATTTTTGAAAAGCTATTATTTAACATCCTGATGAATGCAAGTTCAGTTTTGCTGTCTGGGGAAAATGTTTTCATGAGACCCAATTAAATATGGTGACAGAAATGTCTTCTTAATGTCAATTTCATGGATTTGAATTTCATTGTTTCTTTTCCCAGTTCAACATCTTTTACGGGAAAAGTCGTATTATTTGGCACAATTTTCTCAGTTTGTCATGATGTTTGATACGTTCAGAAAGCACCCGTGTTTTGTAAATCCTCCTTTGTAAACTCTGCTTTATAGTACACTATTTTTATACCTAAAGTAATATACTTCTCTCTAAAAAATATGTTGAAACCAAGTAGGATTTTGATTCTCTCTCTAAAAAGAAATTTTTTTGAGCATCAGATGATTCAAGTAGTTCAGATTGTTTAATTTGGGAATCTCAAATAAGATACTTTAATTCCTTCGGTCCTGTCAGATGAAGTTGCTTGACAGCATCATAAATGATTTCGTCCGACACGGACTGGCTCTTTTAAGCAGAAGGTTCATTTATCAGTATTGCGTTACGTGCTGTGCCATCATCGCTGTTTTACAGTAACCTGAAATATGTAAAGATTAAGGCTGATGTATTATGGAGGTTCCTTATGTTGACTGCGATATCATTTGTTAGCTTCGTATAAGAGCCAGATAAGTGTTAAAATAGCAGATTTACGAAATCACAAGTACTTATGGATTTTTTCCTCGAATCCATTGAATCAAACATGTTCAAGGTGGGAAGGAATAATGAGAATTCTAATCTTGTAATGCTCGTATACGTTCTTTAGCGTGAGAATGATGATGTGTTGCAGCTTAACTGAGATCCTGTAATTTTTAAATGTGACAATAATAATAAACGGGAGATTCAAAGACAGATGTTTCAGCACAAGTGAATAACAAACTGAAATGGTACAGTGATACTTATCAGTTCTCTTGAAGTACAACTGATTCCGACATGTTAAACCCATGCTTACGTTAACTACTGAAATATGCTTTGAGAGTTACAATGCTACAGAAGGGAAATTAAGTAAGAATTGAACAATTTAGTATTATTAAATCTTTGCATATTACTAAATATCCGAAAGACCTAATGAGAAACATAAAAATTACAAATGAACTTGACTTGATCGTAATATTAAATTGCAGATTTAGATCAAAGCTTGTAATATATTAAATAATCCAAATAATTTCAGTCATAGAAAGAAAAATGTTGACCAATATAATCACAGTGGCATTAGAAGGTTGGTGATTTATAAGGATCCCGAGATATGCCTGAGTCCGTGATGAATTTATTACATGAATTAGCAATTATTGTTTAAATTTATACATCTTTCTCTCTCCCTCTCATATGAGAGAGAGAAATTTTGACAGGCAGCACTGGATTCTTCATTCAGGGGGAAAAAAACCCACCAGCAAACCATATGTTGGAGAGACTGGAGTAAATGTTTTCATTTGCTTTTTATTCAGGTAGCCATATGGAAATAGGAATCTTTTAAAAGCCAAGTTTAAAATGACAGCAGAAATATCATTCATTCATTTAATAGTTGCGAAAATGATGCACAATATTAATCTTGGTTTCTGCTTTATAAACACTTATCTAATACATATGAGTATCTAACTACCGATATTAAGGTTTGCGCACACTACACACCGTTATACTTTTTATATATTTAACTAGTCTGTTTTAAACTACAATACTTAAAAATGCAGCTGTCACTTGTAGAAACTGGTTTAGTTATTTATTTATTTTTTATTTTTTTTTGCTTTTTCGCAAAGTTAATTATCCTAATTTGTCTAGTTGTTGCATAATCACCTTCCTTCATTTTCTCAGCAGCGAGATAATTAGTTTGCTTCTAAAGAAATGTGTGAAAATGTTAAGTAGTAAAGGGTGAAAAATGTAATCAGGCCGCCATAAGGGGAATATTTTATACACACACTCACATATGCATTTCACTAAAGTGATGAATCATTTATCGATTTCATCTTGCTTATACTACGATAATTTCATAAAATGCTAATAGACTGTAAATGTTATACGGATTGGTAAAGGAGAAGAATAAGAACAATACTATAGAGAATTAGCACTGCAAGAAACAAAGGAAACAAGTGCTTAGTTTTCAACTGATTTCGAATTCACAGAAACCTGTATATATCATTCAAAGCATGAACGAAATGGGCAAATAGAACTGTAGTATATATACAGTTCTATTTGCCCATTTGTAGTATACAAAGATTCTCAAAGAATTGGTGATAACTTTTCAGAACTATCAAAATGGATCTTTTTCAGAAATATCAGTCTTCCTTTTTCTGCCTACATTAAAACTTAGCAGTTGCCTCAATTTTGAAAAGCCAAAATTAGAAAATTTGTCTAAATGGCAATTATATTTTTGACCATTTACTTTATTTAAATTCTGCAACTTCTGTCGGAATCTTCTGTTCAATTTATTTCTGTCCAGTTGGATTTATCCGAACCATTGCTTGAAGATTTTATAAATGAACCTTTATAAAGACATTTAAATCCTTGATGAAAAAATATGTATAAAAAGAGGAATAATACAGAAACGGAATAATACAGAAATAATACAGTGAAATCACTTTCTTATGAAAGTGATTTCACTGTATGTGTGTGTGAGAGAGAGAGATGGAAAGTGTGTCTATTATTAATCTGCGCCTTCTCTTTTGAGACCGAAGAAACTATTGATGTGATGTGTTTGTGCGGTTAGGCGAATATCAACCCAATGCGAGAAATCTGACCATACTGGACATATCCTTCAAGGCAAGGGGGAACAAAGTTAAATCTTTCCTACTAGAAAGAAGATAGGACTGTGTTGGTAACGTTGAAATTCACTAGATTAACTCCACCGTATTAGAGAATAGCGAGACAGTCAGTGTTTTGATGGTCATTAGTGTATAGGAAGAAGAGCGTGGGCGAAAGCATAGAGCTCGTACTTCAGATTAAAGAAAGAAAACTGAAGAGAGGAAACTAGCTATCATAGCACATCTTGAACGATTATAAAGAGAAACTGACAGCCTATTCACAAAGGACAGGACGTACACCATAATATTGTAAATTGGTATGGTGATCTCCATTCCAGACTTGATAATAATGATAGCTTGGTTGGCCGAGTTCATAGCGTATTTGCTTTAACCTACACATTGTAGTGGAATTCCGTCGTAGGTCTCGATGTTTGTGATTTTCATTGGCCAGTGTGAGACCACGATGCGTATTGGTGGCCCAAAATGGCTTAAAGTTCAATTTTGGTCTCTAGAGCAGGGTTTCTGAGTATATTACCATTAGCCTACTTCGCCATGTGCTGTAGCAATAGGTTTTTGTAGCCTTTGATAGAATGAAATAACGTAAAAATCCCATGGAAATATAGAACTATCATATAAATTTCTAAAAATAGAGGAATTTATTTCCATGACACGTAGCCAAGGATGAGCAAAGTTGACAGAAATCTGGTTTTGTATGCGATTCACTAGGCGTAGATGTACTCGAATAATAAATAACCAGGTTTTAACTCTTATACGTTTATTATACGAACATGTATGTCCTTGACATGTTTTGTTGTCTGTATGGTTAACAGCATCTTAGGAGATTCCTTAACATAAGTAAAAGCTCGACAAAATAATTCTTTCCAACAGCCGCTAATATTTATAAATTGAAAAGATTGGAATGATAGTTTAATCACGAGTATCATTAGACATGTTACGTGTAATCTCTACGTTGCTGTGCAAACTGTGTCCGATTTGTGCACAGGAGAAGTGTTGAATATTACACACGTTAATTAATAACTTCCAAATGCCGTTAAGGGTTATTCCTTGGTTTCTATTTAGTGTGCTTCTTGAGCGAATGACCTCGGAGGACTCCTTGAACAATCGAAGTAATTCTCTTCTACGTAAGACATGGAAAATGCCTGCCAATTTACCGTGTGATGGCCTTTGAGGATTTCTTTATGTTGACCACACATGAAAGGTCACAAGACCTATGACACTACAGTGCCATGTGTGGGCAAGTGATTAAGTAGCCGGTTATGTTTCTTAAAGAGTGGGAGGTTGTACTCAATTGGGAAAACAGTATGGGAGATTGTTCCAAAGAATAGAGGTGAAAGGAAGTTGATGAGAAGTTAGTTCGGTGTGTTCGTAGCTGGACAGTGTATTGGTGTTGGCCAGTACGCTACGAGTCCCTTTATTCTTCCCTTTTGTTTTCAACATCGTTTATACGTTCTTTGTTGTGGATCTCAAAGCTTCTCCCAGTTTCATCTACGTCTATGAACACTGAATCTTGTATATGGTACAATCTTGTTCCGGATGATTGAAAAATGGAATGTTTTCTTTAGAGGAACGTAAGGTGTTGACTGGTTTGAAGGCTGTTCTAATGTTGACTGCCTATACTATATTTAGCTATTTTTCTTGATTCATTGCCAACGTATAGTACGGATACCGTGCCTTTAGTAATTAATTACTGTGTTATAACGGGATGGTTCATGAGAAAATAAGTTTCTTAAGAACCTTCTTTGAGTAGTCATTTTGGAAGAGCTGATCAAACAAATGAGTAGCATTTGAAGTTCTTATTTTCGTTTGATTTCATCATTTTTAGTTTGTCTAAAGCTCTCTTTTTTCAAGGTTTTGATTATACCTAATTTTTATTGAGGGTGATGGAATGAACTTACTTGTAGGTACCTGCCTATGTGGATTTCTTTCCTATACACTTTTTTTATGTTGTGTCCATACACGAGAGGTTGGTTGATCAACCTATAGTACGTTAGTACCGTGTATGGGTTGGGAAAGAAGGTACTTGTTCACATTTGATTTAAAAGTCTGTATATTGTATTCATTTGAAAATACTTCAGGGGAAGATTGTTCCACAGTATAGCAGTAGCGGTGATGAAGGAGGAGGAAAAGAAACTTGTTCTGTGGGTTTCAAGATGTACTGTGAAAGGATGTTGGGTGGCAGCTATACGTGTTTCAGTGGGCTTAGTACTGAATGGGAGGCATTATTGATGCTACTTCAGATGAACATTTGCCATGGAAATATTTGTAGAATATCCAAATTGCAGAAACCAAACTTCTATGTAAGAGTGAATTGGTAAGAGATGGGTCATTTATCAACCCAATTGCTCTCCTCTGTATTGAGTCAAGCATTTTGCGGGAGCCTTTAGGAGCCCCACTCCAAATGTAAGAGCAGTATTCGATAGCTGGGCGGATTTGTGACTTGTATAAGGTTAACAGCCGTTTAGAGGTGAAATAACATCCTTGACGTTGAAGGTGAAGTAACACTTCTTTGAATACTTCTTTGATAATCCTCCAGCGATGGTTTTGTTGACAAGGCTGTCTGGGAATGGGAATTTTCCGTTCTTTTCTACTTCTAATATAATTTTTATTTTCGAATGTCCATTATTCAGAAAATTACAAAATATTCCAGCTCTTTGAATGTGTAACATTCAAAACCTCTCCTTTGCCGGCAATCACACACAGTTTGCACAACAATGTGCAGACTGTACATAACATGCCTAATAATACTCATGATTATCATAAAATATACAAATATATATTCATCATATTTGTATATTTTGTTTTACTTTCAGGATCTTGACATTCCTTTTTTATCCTTTACAGTTTTTACATTATAGTTTTTAATATTTTAATATTTCATTTTAAATTGTACAAGTTTTATAGTGTATTGATCAATAATATCACATAATTTATTTCCACATTTATCTCATCTTTAATAATATTATATTATTCAATATTACGCTTAATTCATTTTCATATCTCAGTTTTAAAATTTTAAAAATCAACGGAGTTTCATCTTAATATTTTACCTATCATTAATACCATATTTGTCCGCGCGGTTAGCCTAGTGGCTTTGCGCTGCGCAACCATATGATTGGGGAAGGGGTGTCCCAGGTTCGATTCCCGTCGAAGACGTGAGGAATTTAGCCAACTTAGCCGGTCTTGGGCGCGAGCAGTAGGGTTTTTTCCGCCAGTTTATCTGGCGTTTTTTTCATCCCGCAAGCAGGCAAACCGGTCCCGCGAACATACACCTCTACAGCCAAAAATATGTATCCCCCCCCCCCCCCCCAGCGGCAGACCAGGCGACAGGTCGGTTGGGAGCGGTACTAACAAGAAGTCGCATATAAGTAACACGCGGACCCTGCAGAGGAAGCGGGATTAACGCGTAGTGAAAGAAGAAGAATTAATACCATATTTGTTCATCACTATCCGCAATCTCCGTTACAAATTTCACAGATCGTTATTGCCAAAACACGACAAAGGTAGGCAATGTATACGATTGCTTCAAAAAATGTTATTTTAATTTTTAATTAAAACAGAGCAGCAGTTAGAAGTCACGTCCTGATCTAAGGGTACTCCATAACATAAAAGCTTGGTTTATCTCATTATATTAAAATGTTTCAATTTTTCTCTTGGATTATCGGATTAAAAAAAAACTGACTACCCAGGTCTGAAGCTGGATTTAACCGCTCTAATTCAACAATACTCGAAAATTAGGAACGTTCTCTCTTGTACAAACGAGATAAAGTAGACAATACAGAAGCAAGTTAGGACACCGCACACGAATATGCAGTGCCTCTTAGCATTCTTTATTGGCATGGCCAGATTATTTTGACTTAAAATCGTTCAGACAGCTCTTATAAAACATGAAATTAGAATTACTGAGTCTGCTTTTCTTAAAATAGACCTACCAATTATTCTTTAATTAAATTCGTTCATTAGTTTCCTTTAGTCATTAACTAATTAAGCACAAGATGTTTTTTTGTCTAGTAAGATAATTAACTACTAATTGGACATCTTCCTTCGGTAATTATTTCGCATAAAATTACTTTTTTCTTTATAAGTAGCCTTTTTATGCGTTAATGGAGCCAGCTCTAGTAATTTAATTTCTTTGTCTCACCACATATTGATCGAATATCTAAATTGTAATTATCCTTTTGCATAGAAAATGTTTTTAATAAATATTACTATCCTGAGGTTTGCTGTTAGGTGCTGAAAACAGCAAACACATAGATAGCCATCACTATTTAGCTAGATTCATCTCAACAATTAGCATCTATTATGAATCTGCATTCCCGATATATTTTTTTTTCCTGGTGATGGCAAGAAAATCTGAACTGACTCTGATCGCAATAAGTGGTTTGATTTCAGTGGCATTTCCTTAATTCTTACAATCTATGTTCCAGAATAAATGAGAAATTGTTGCTGACCATCCAGCTATAACTATTTATCTTTCAAAAGATGGTAAAATAAGAAATTCAATAACAATCGACGTCCTGAAATACTTTAAATCTCCCCACTTAGATAGTCGAATTTGGATATCTGTAGTTTCATTATTTTTCTTATGTCACTGATATTTTGGGCTAATACTATAAGATCCCCCCCCCCAAAAAAATTCTAATATATATCAAACGTTTGATGGCATTTGCCAGATTGTCTTGCTTAGTAATTTTATTACCGATGATCCTTGACAAACTGGTATTTGCGACTCGATTCCCACACTTTTAATTTGATGCATATTAAGTTGCAATGTTTGTTATTGGTAAGATAACGGAATTCTAGAAAAGTTTCTTTTGTCATTGTAAAGACTGTATAGCTGTTCTGAAAAGAATTTCCTATAACTTCAGGATGTTATAAATGCTCTCAACATATAAGAACATATTACTGTCAGTAACGATATTTAGAATTGATTATTTTAACTACTAAGTTTAGTATATGACATATCACATTTTATGGTTCATTCAATATCCAGAATTCTCTTCCTTTGTATATTTTATATCTAAACTATTACCTCGTATCTTAGCTAATATAACACACTCTCTTATTTTAAGAGGGCTCTCAAAATAAAATTCCTCTCGATCTGGAAGATTACTTAGTCAGCCGTAAATTCTATAAAAGCGAATGGTTAGTTTAATCAGTCATTCTTTTTTTACCATATCCTCAATGGGTTCATCTCAGAAGAGTAATATCCAGTTTAATGGATGTTACTTCCTGAACTGATAATAATTAACCATGGCAATAATTATCCATATTCTTTTTAATAAATTAAAATACGTTTCACTGAACTTCAGAACTACCAGACTGCAGAATTACACTGTTTAAAAATTCAGCAATACTAAGGGAAATACGACATCTTAAGAATTCAAACTTGACGGTTCAAGTCCTCTTCGAATAGCATATTTTTAGCATTCAATATCCAGAATTTTCTTCGCTTGTTTCTTGTATATTTTATATCTAAACTGTTACCTCGTATTTTGAGGTAATGAAATTGAGAAATTTCATTACCAGTAAAATGAGAAATTTTTAATTATGGTGTTAGTGAAATTTATTTCATCCTGCTACCTAGTAATCATTTCATTTATCACCTCCATCAATTCAGGCATCTTAAGAAGGTCGTCTGAGAAAACAGTTACATCATGAGGAAATGGTAGATTTTATTTCTTTCGTAAAATATTGATTAATGTAAGAGATATGGGATTTGTTCCAGCTTAGTGGCTGTACAGGGGAGATTAAGGATCAGCGCTTGAAGCATATTCATTGAAGTCTATGGAAGCTATAGTCGTGATGCGATTATGCGCTGAAAGACTGGTCGCCGAGAAAATGAGTGTTTGCAGATCCATATATTGTGAAAGTAAGGGGAAGTAAAGCTTACATGAAAACTATCCATACTTGCAAAGGAAAAGATTACACTGGTGCCATTTAACAGCAAAGGCCACGACATTGCAAAAGGTGTGTGGAACTAATGCACTTGATGTAGTGTTATAAATTTTCAGTCTGAATGACAAACTTTGCACATTATTAAAATATGAACCATAACTGAGTAATATCCAACACAGATCTCTTCGAGTTATGTATACTGTATATCTCTGAAATTATGTGATAATTAATTCAATACAACTTATTTGTCATCGCTTTCTGCGACCCTTACGTAAATATACATGTATATTACTTTTTAAAGGATTCCATAAAACCATATGAAGGTTTTATGCGCATATTTAATGCTTTATTTAAATACTATTAGACTTCGAAACTGTTTCCTGACATGCCAATGAAAGAAAGAATATTTACGCGTTCAGATTAAATATTCATTATTGATGATTAAATATTCCTAGTAGATAATGAGATTTTGTAAGATTAATTGCATATCCCAAAGACATTATTAAATATTCAGAAGACAAAATCGAATATTCACTACTCGAAATTGGATATTTCAGACACAACCAATAGATAACATTAAATACACAGAGCATTTCAAATGTGGAAAAAATTAAGAAAAAATATTCAATCACTGTTCATTAAAATTTCACATGTTAAACTGTGCGTTTTTTTTAGGTCGATAGAAATTGGATAAGATTGATGTCAGTGAGCTATACTGTTTACGATATTTACAAATATTCTGATTTGTCTGGTATCCATTATTGCAGATCCCTCATACAGAAATATCTTTGCAAATGTATAAAAGTGTATACAGTTATCCAAGCAATTTTCCCCTTCATCTGGCCACATTAGAGATACCAGAATGCACGAAATGAAGTCTGGTGGTTCTAATGCGGCCTTGATTGTGAATTCCAGCTGTTTATTACTTTCTTCTATACCTTGTTTAGATCAAGTGTGTTCTATTTAAATTTCTTATGTGATATGCCTATTAATCTTCATTATGTTCGCTTCTCATCTTTAAGCACATTTCTAGAAGCTCTGTGCAAGCGCTAGCCGCGAATACCGATTAAAATCGAAGAACTGGCACGTTAGCGATGAATCATTTGTACAAATATCGACACACTTAAAAAAATGGATTCTTCTTTGTAATAAGCACAGCTTTGTTTCTAATTACCAGCTTAAAAAACTAATTATATCGGAAAGTTATTTGAGAAGAAAATGCCTTTTACTTAACTAATCTCCTTTCTAGTTATTGGATTGGAAATTTAATTTCTCCAAAAAAGGCTAAGCACTTAAAAGCATTTTTTTCAGTAACACGACAATAAAGTCTTAAGACAATTATTTGCAACAACAAAAAAATTAAGAACAAATCAAAATTTGGAATGACTATCTTAAGCTCGAGACCTAAACAATCGGATTAGAGAAAAAGGGGTGGAGGAGTCTTTAGTCATCATTTGAAGAAAATGTTTTCAAAAAAAAAAAAAAGAACGAAAGAAAATAGCTATTTTATTGCATCAAATTCTTTGCTTCTCAGGGTGGTCTGGTTTGTAATTTGCATAACACATTACTTTGAAAAATATGCCAAGTAATGATTCCTTAATAATTCTTTGAAGCTCATAGCCAAATTTATCGCTAAGTTAATCCGATTTGAAGAGAACACATTAAATGAAACGAATTGAACTACTTGTAAAATTGCATTAGGCATTTTCCGTGTTTGAATGAAGATATATTTCTTAGTCACTAAACCATTTTTGAGTGTTGCAATGTGTCGAGCGGCACGCCATTAACAATATACGATTATCGTATGCTACACAAACGTAATCACAAAATATATGGAGCTTTAATTCATTTCTGAAACAATATTATAGTATTGAAATCATGTGAATCACAAGAGCCGATCATTGAAATAAATCGACAAACAAAAACACATATACTATATATATGTAGCCATACTATTTCTCTTGTGTTGTTTCAGAGAAGTTAGAGATCTGAGAACACTGGCTGCCGTAATTATGCAAGGTTGACCGGAATTTTGTATTTGATTGAATCTGTTGTCACAATTAAGTCACATCTGTACAAAGTAGACGAAACAATTCATCAGACAGGTGTCACGAATCCAAGTTCGATTCAACACTTACGAATCTTATGGGTATTTGAAGCATAGTTGACTTGACTTGAAGAATCATAATTATTTAAAAAATACTTTACTGTAACCTTCAGTTGAGCATATTCAAAATGATTCCATAAAATTAAATGTTTTTTTGGAAGTGGGTCAGCATCAAATTCGCTGAAGCAAATATCTCTTGTGTCCGCCTCGCGTTCATGCGCTGTACCTACTTTCCATGTAATCACAAAACAAAATTTTTCAGATCAAGATCTGACCCTATCTTGTTCTGGGACGATCACGGCAATCTAAAGATGAGGAAATTATGTGCGACGCTTTTGGGAACCTAATTTTAGGTTTAGTAAATCATTCTCATAATAAAGTTTTATTCATTTTTGCAGATTAACGTTTACGATTTCATTTGGTAAAAAATCCAGTAAATATTACCTGTCCGACATTGTAGGAAAACTTATACCATTTCAGGTTTATAGAAAACGAGTTAGAAATTACTTTCTCATGTTCTAAGTGGACTGTCCAGTGCAGTGCAATATTTTCTTCTCCTTATCCATATGGTCGCATTGGACCTTCAATATTGATAATATACTCGGGAGTAAGGATATTTCGATCTGGGATTTGTCGTGGAAATCTCGCCGATATTCCTCATTTGCAGTAATCATGTCACCATTACAGAACCCGTCACAAAATCCAATGCCACACGTTTTGACTGCTTTCGTCGATTACTGTCTGCTGGTGCGCCATCATATAAACGCGCATGATGCAATTCGGATATCCATACTTCCTAATAATTGAGAATCGGATCCTATGCATATGACAACTCTGACTAGTTTCGAGAATGTGATTTTAAAATATTGAAATGAAGCCCTGAACATTTACTGGAGATAAGTATGCTTCTATATGTAAACTGTATATGAATATAAATAGATTGGATGAACACAAGCTATTTATACTTCAGTGATTTCATAAAATTGACAGTTAAGTAGCACACAGAGGTAAAACTTTAACCCATTAGAAGAAGAATTTACAAAACTGTGGTACCAATAGAGATCAGTGTGATCTCCATTTGTGTGTATGTACAAATCAGTATAATAATTTTTCTTGCCAGACATTTTTTTTCTCTTCACAACGAAATTTCACACAGAGTATTCTTCTTGATTGGCGTTTCCACTTATATGAAATTCCATAAATCTCATTTCCTTAATATTGCCTTCTCGGTGTTAAAAAGTTGTTTCTGACGTTCTTTGATACATATCATTCGTTTTAGTTCTAGCAGCTACGAATTAATTGGGTTCTAGTATCTGTCCGAAACAATTAAGAATATGATGTCTGTTAATTGAATTTTAAAGACTGCACAGAGAGACCTCCGTACACTAGCAACTGTTTCTGTAGAGCCGAACTTTTAGTTTTGTATATGTAGCTTGTGTCATATCTTCTAAACCACTCTGTAACCGAATTCTTACCGGGAGAATTTTGTGGAACTTCTACTAACGTCGGATCACCGCTTCCGAAATGGAAACACTTTGGATCGCTTCCACTTCATCGACATACTTCAGCTGAAAGTTTATTTTTCACTTGGTTAGACTATAATAAATTTAGTTTAATCCTTTATCCAAGTGTGAGCAAACAAAGTTTGCGCCTGAAAGTATCTTCAGGACTGGGGTCAAGTAGTACAACACCGGGCAACTCGTAGCAAAGGTGGACCAAGCTAACATCACTCCTATCTCAGTATCTCCCATAATGCAAAACACATCTCCTTGCGGATATGTATAATGTTATGCATTACGGGACCTCAATAAAGGTAGAAACTAGTCTGGGTAGTGTCCCTTCCCTTAATTCATAACATTATTCATATCCGCAAGGAGATGTGTTTTGCATAATGAGAGATCCTGAGATAGGAATGGTGTAAGCTTGCTCCACCTTTGCAACGAGTTTCCCGGTGTTGTACCACCTTACCCTGGTCCTGAAGATACTTTCAGGCGCAAACTCTGTTGACATACTTCAGTGTTTTTTGACTTCATCAGGATATAGGTAAAGAAGAATCTTTTATGAACTTTCTTAACAATCAGATATATTTCTGATTTTTCCCCGAGCATAGTTTATTGTTTTTGAAATAAACCGGATTGTGCAGACAGTAATTGTTAATTTAGTCTGAATTATATATACTTGTATTTCCTTCTTCTAAATGGCAATATGCAGTGTTCATTTTCTTTCTACTATTCACTGCAAAGCAAACAAGAATTTTCTAAAATTTCTGGCTTTAAGGAAACCATAAAAGTTCTTTCGTGAATTGTGAATTACGAAATATTCGGAACTTTTAGGATATTGAATAAACTGAAATTACTCAAGAAATGAGAACAGCTTATTCTCTTGTGCAACGTTTATTCAATTGCTGGGTTTATTATCCATGTTTTTGATGTTTAATGGGGTAGGATTGCGATAGATGACTTCTATAATGGTTGTGCCTTCTGTAATGAAAGCAAAAGTGAGTGCTCCCTCCTTCCTTTAAAGTATATAAATAGCTTCAGTAGAACTGATGCATTAAGAATACTGTGGCCTGTCATATTTCAGCAAGCTTTTATTGATGGAAGAAAGCCAAAGGAGGGAAAATTGTTCTTCTCTCCTTCTAGTTTTCATTTTTAACGGTCGATGGGAAATCAATAAGTACTTTTTCTCTTCTTCCGGGGATATTATTCATTTTTTATACTTGTGGTTTTTATTATAAATTTGTATTTTTTCAATGCGAACTCGATAGTTGCATACGAAAAAAAAAAAGAGGAGGATATTCAATATCAGTCTCTCGGTTAGTAAGTAATCCTTAAAAAAATTCAAAGCATTATTACTATAGTATAAATCAGCACTTGAGTATGGCGTGCTTGAGAATAAAGAGTTCAGGTTGAAAACAAAACCTACTTTTTTCGACAAACAGATAAATGAAAATTGTGTACATTAATATTCGTTGTTATTTAGAAGGAAGTAATTGATACATGACTGTCTTTTTTAATATTGGAATTTGTTTACAAGAAAATTTTTGGCAAGCAAGAAATTATGTCATAAACGAATGCTGAATGATATTAAAAGCTACAGGAAAAATATGCCACTTAAATATGCGGTTACATAGATTCCAAGTAGAGTGACTTTTAATTGGATTTACTACATTTATTAGTACACGCTTCTATAAATTAAGAATTATCCATTATCTTTAGTTGGAAAAGCCTAGGTTCTATTTCTGTACGAGAAACCTTTGTAAGAGCGGGCTTATAAGTGAAGATCAGATAGTAGTCCTCGTACTGAGATGGCAGTTTTTCCTCTCGGAAACTTGGGTTTTACATTTGTAAAACAAACCGACCAGAGAATTCATGCATGTAATGGCATAATGCATGCACCACATGGCTGTACCTCGCTCGTGACACTGAACCACATCTTCTTTGTGAGGTTTAGAATATATCACTAGACCTGGATGAAATTCGTTGAATGAAAGCTTCTTTGTTTGTTGTACGTTTCATAGGTTTATCAGGGAGTGACTTCACAAAAAAGCCCGTTAGTTACTGGAAAGGAGAAAAGTCACATCTCTTCCATCTGATATCTGCTAATTTGTATTGCCTGACACTGTTCTTGTCTTCAAAGATCATCTGGTTGGATGATGTACACAGGAACATAAGATGTTTTCCGTCATCCGTCACACACTCGTCCATTGCACTGCAAAGGAATGCAGTGTCAATTACTTCACATTAAGGACGTGTAATGATCTGCTGACATTAGTGTTGATTGGTGCACACTGTTGATTGCCATGTTGATATTTGATTAATATGCAGCTGCCCTTTGGCAGAAATTTAGACTGCACAGCTCTTGGTTTAATGTTGTACCATCAACTTGAATCTGTATAGGTGCATTTTTGAAGTCATGGATGATCGTTTCCACATCGGATTGCCGAAATTTCTTTACTGTCCTTTCGAATTCCCTTTACTCATTTGGCGTTAGCCTACAATTTCCATCCGCTGACCTTATAATGTTGTCTACAGTTAATTTAGGTGATACATGTCTCTGCCTGTCACGAATGCCTGCGCTGCTGATGTGGAATCCTATATGACAACTTATCTGAAGTGTTCAAGTTCTTTTCCACGTACCATTCACAGTACACAGATGTGCAGTTCACTTTCTAGTGAATCGACATACGACGATAGAAAAATACATATTAGTGCTTCATTGACATAGGATCTCTACTTTAGTATCTAGGACTTCGATACGCCGACGTTTAGTTTACTGACCTTGGTTCCAGTTTCGCTACGGCATAAAGAACATTTATAAATTTGTTTCGACTTACAGTGAGTTAGCTCCGATCTCATGTGGGAGGATGTTTCCTCCCTCAAAACATTCAAATGTGTTTCAAGATTCGTCGTCAACAAACAAAATGCATTTCCTGACTGAAATGGGCGAACTCAAGAGTCGTCTGTGGGATAGTATGGTAGTAATAATAATAATCTGTTTTCCAATGCGTGGAAAATATTTTGAGAAGGGAAATAGTTTCTTGAACTGACATTAACATGGAAGACGAAACAGAATTCAACATTTTATTCCAGAAATTAAACAAGTATCGATGGAATGAAATCATTAAGGTTTTAATTTGACATGCAACTCGTATAGTTAATTATCGCATTCAAGCGATTGGAATTTACTGACATAGGAAGCTGTTGTACAGTGTCTTATTCGTATGACGCACATTGAAAATTAAATGCCCACGTTGGAAAACGTGTCATGTAACTTTTAAAAGTTTCGAAGTATTAGTTAGTCCTTTCGTAAAATGAATTACGAGAATTATAATTTTATTGTTTCAACATGTTTACTATAATTTAAGTGAAATATTAATATTGTGACCTTTTGATCCTAATTTAAAGTATGAACTATACCGTTTTGCATATATTTTCTTCTTTGACAGACTGAATATAAACTTTAGAGAACTTGAAGGAAGAAATAACTTGACAGTTATTAATGCTATTTCTACTTATTTCAATTTGTTAATGTATAAAACTGTACGAATTTCAATGCAATTACATTGAGTAGTTTCATTAATTTCTATTAAAACGCTTGAAAGTTAATTATGCAGAGATCAGCCAATGTAAAATTTTCTTCTTCTCTCTCCTTCCACGGCGCTCATAACTGCTGCTTTAAATTATCCATCTCTAGACTTTTAGTTGCTTTATCTGTACTATTGCTAGTTTTTAATCCCATATCATCTTACTTTGCATTTTAGACTTGATGGCCTAACACGTCCAAGTAACTTGGCTTATTTTCTAATCCTTATTAATGGTGTGTGATAGTGTATTATAGCTATGAATCTCGTTTGTTCTCCTGGCCGGTGTGCTTAATTTACAGGAGGAAGGGCCCTAATACCCCCCCGTACAGGGCTTCAGGAATAGCAGTTGAATCTACTGGTCACACACACAAAAACATTACTCTCTCATAGTATGAATAGTGGTAAAAAGTATATAAACTGCTTGGAAAGAAGTCAATGGACATCTCCACGGGTAAGGTGCATCGGCCATGGAACGAGTCACGTGTTTGTAGCCGGTATAAATTGGAGGAATATGATGCTCTCAAGACAGTGCAACTGTGTCCGGAAGAAATGGCTGAGAGAAGGCAACTACCAGAGCTTGAAAGAGACGTTGTGATAGGATCTATGTTGTAGGCCTATCTCTTCGGCAAATTGTTGACAAATTGGGACATCCCAGGTCAACAGTGATAGTTTACATCTCATACTGAGATGGAAGCGCAGGTGTCAACCGCAGTCGACGACCCACCACCACTACCACACTCACCGAACGTGACCTTAGGTTGTTACGAAGGATAATATGTAAAACCGCTATTCGTCGGCCGATACTGTGAATGCGGAGTTCCGGATATTCACAGTATCGGCCTTGGTTCCTGCTTTGAGGGAGGAAAAATCCTCCCGCATGAGATCGGAGCTAACTCACTGTGAGTCAAAACAAATTTATAAACGTTCCTTATGTCGTAACGAAACTGGAACCAAGGTTACACGAATATGCACAAAAACATTCAGAACTGAGGCTCAAAGCATGGGTTTCCATGTTAGGGCCGCAATATGGAAGCCCCGCATTAAATGAAAACCAACATACAGCCTCGTCTTCAGTAGTGCAAAACGCGTGTACAGTGGGACCTTGGAAAGCTGTGCTATGGAGCGACGAATCGCTGAGAAGATGGGATAGGTGTGGCGGATGGCCAGTGAACGTCTCTTACCATAGTGCGTAACCAGAATACGACATTCGGAGGTGGCGATGGAATGGTCCTAATTTCCCTGGGTTGGTCTCGGATCTGTGTTTGTGGTGTCACGAACACTGAACTCCGAGAGATATCTGATCATTCTGGACAATCTTCCATAGAAACGTCGCATGCATGCGACGTTTCTATGGAACTGACCATTGTCTCTTTCAGCAAAACAATGCACCATGTCATAATGCTGCTGTAAATTCATGGTTTGTGGACACGTACGTCATCACACTTCACTTCACTGGCATCCATAGAGCCCTGATTTCAACTCTATTGAACATCTGCGAGATGAACTAGGACATTGGATAATATCAAGGAACGTCCTCCCCACAACAGTGTAGGAAGAGTGGTCCAGAATTCCTATTGCTCGATATAGTACGCTTGTGGAAAGCATGCTCCGTAGGATTGCTTCAGTCATCGCAGCGAAAGGAGTTCCTGTATATTATTAAGGTGGGCGTCATGGCTGTTTGTTTCTCACTACGTGTCCATTTCTTTCCAAGAAGTGTATATTGTTTTTTCCCGTCATGTTGCATGCATTTTCTTCCACTGCCTGCGAACTAATTACTAGTCACCCCTGGTAAGAAGAATTGGTTAGTTTCTCTCTCTCTCTCTCTCTTACTTTGAGAGATAGAGAGAAAAACTAACCAGTACGCTGTAGCTGAGCTTTGGAGAGGACATTTGTTTACATAATTCCTCTCCAAAGCTCAGCTACAGCGTACTGGTTAGTTTTTCTCTCTATCTCTCAAAGTAAGAAAATCATCTCGTGTTGGTACTTTTGTAAGTTTTTGAAGTAAGTAAATGGCTATTGAATTTACCTTATATTGGCTGTCTTAATAAGGAACTTCAAGTATTCAAACATTTTAGAATCCGAATTGAAAATTAACTAGAGATGTATTTCCTGAGCAATTTCTGGCCAATGTATGTCACAGCACTTTCTTTTATAAAAATTGGATGTCTCATGAAACTTAAATGTCTCCGCTTTAAAGACCTTGAAAAATCTTGTGGTAATCTAGTGTTTGTCAGCAGCCTTAGGATAATTTTATACATTACAGAATAATACATTTTGTAGAATTACAATTTGAATTCTGCGAACCATTTGTCGTGAAAGAATGTCTTGATTGTTTTTAGTATACTCTGGTCCCGTACCTTCGCCTTCAGATTTGCACTTACAAAACTAAAAGGTGTAGTTCGCATTTCCTTTCATTTATTATGCATAATGAAATGCGAATTTATTTAAATGATCTGTAAAATCATTTAATGCAAGGGAGTCAGACCAACTTTTCACGATGTAATGACAATAACACAAAACACAATTATCTTGCAAAATCGAGTCTCCAACTCGGCTTTGCAAGATAATTGCGTGTTGTATTTTTAAATAAAACTATTAAAAAGCAGTTTTTGTCATGTATGTTCGCGTTTATAATTATTATACTAAGCTAATTCATGTAATTAACCCTGAAAATAAGCTTACGACAATACTGTATTACACGTGTTTAACTGCATATAAATGAAAATCCGGTCTTATTAAATTAAGTTTTCGGTTTAATGATATGTGTTTGTTTAAATAAGAATTATGATGATTTGCGATGTTACAAAAAATAACATATTTGAGAATACTTGTGTATTGATTTAAAAATTATTATTATTCTACCATTCTTTGATGGTATCATTAAGAGTATCTTCGTTCAAGCTGGTTTTTGGCAGAAACAGTCAACGAAGGAATGAACTTATTAAATTAATTTACATAAGATACTGTCTTCTAAACTAAAACCAGTTTATCGCAGGGGCCGTTCGTGATCAAATAACTTGATAGTGAATGATTGTATGCTTTAAAATGAAAAAAGAAAGTTTAAATTATACGAATCAAATAAGGCTATACATTTTAATGCATTTTGGACGAAGCTGAAAATTCACTTGGCTCGTCACTTGTCTTTGATAAAGACAGGAATAGCGCCCTCTCTGATAGAGGGCACTAGTATTGTCCTTAGTAGCGAATGCCCTACACACATATTCCCCACATTCTGAGGAATAATGAATTATCTGAAGAACACGTGTGTTCCTCAGATAATTCCTTTTATTAAGTATTGCTAAATATAATTGGTTGTATTTTCTTTATTGATTTGTGTTGTTTAATCGTGTAATCTTGGCTATTATTACGCGATATTATTTCAAAAGCGTTCTAAGTTATGATACCGATGCGTACGAGGGAAAAAAAATAGCGACCACGACATCGATGTTGAATGATGTTTGTGGTACGAGGGCAAGAATTGGAGAGAATGTTTGTCGTTAGCGAATGCAAGCAATGGGAGTCATGTCAGTAGGGCAAGAATGAAGTGATTGATATTAAGAATATAAGTCGGGATTATGGAAGTGTTGTGGGGAATGTAGCAAAAGAATAGTTCACGAAATACGAATGAGAGGTTGAAGGAAGTGGTTGGAAGTGATAACATGAATAATGAGATACCAGTGCGGAAAGAAATTGCACGCTTAGTCGGACTCCTTCACAGGACAAAATAAGCTCGAGCGACTGGAGAAACGATTGGCGTGTGGTACAGCAAGAGGGAGAATGAAAGAAAGAGTGAATAGGAAAAGCATAAAAGTGCAAGAAACTGGGAGAAAAGAGATATTGTATAGAGATTCGATGAAAGAGATATACCTAATGAAAAAGTGATGAAAGCGTGTTTTCCAGGTGCGAAGATAAAGGATGTTAGCAGAAGCTGTAAATTTGCAGAAGAAAGATGTGTGCGAATTACTTGTTTTGGCAAGTACAAATGCTTTTGAAAGGTGAGAAATATGCAATGAGAGAGGATATCAAAGAACTGTTAGAAGCGAAAACGAAGAGTAAGAAAGTAAAGATTGTGAGTTTGATGCCTCAGGTATGATAGGAGAGAATTGAGAGAATAAAAAAGACCATGATTATCAGTGAGAAGATTGTGCAGGAGGAATGGTGTGCAGTTTATAGATGTGTGGAGCGAATTTGATGGATTTAAGGACCTGTATGTGCTTGATGGACTGCACGTAAATGGTTTTAGCGTTAGATGCGTGGAAAAAGTGTTGTTCAGTGAGTTTTGAAATGCAAAACTAATGAAACTAGAGATTTTAGGAAGGAAGCAATCAAGCACGTAGAATGATTCAGGAATAATTGTGAAGAGCTGGGTGCAGTTTCCCAGGTTTCAAATCTGAATTGGCAGGTAACGACATTTTGTAATGATAACTGTGGGCCCAAGAGGATGTTGAAATGAATGTACACGAATGTCCGAAGTATCAGAAATAATGGAGGAGGTTTTGGTATTCGTCAGCTCTGCTTGGCCCAGAATTATTGGCATCACAGAGATCTGGTTGTCATAGAATGATGTAGTTACAGGGATATAATGGAAGAGATTGTATTTTCAGAGAAGATAGGGGAAATAGGCCATGAGCAGGAGCGGTGCTATTAATGATAGTTGAAGAACTTCAACCAGCAAAAATAGAAGTTAAGGGAGATTGTAGATCTGAGGGAAATGGTCCATTTGAAGCTGTCTAGTGTGAGATAGAGGTCAATAGTACAAAATATATTGTTGGTTGCTGCTGTAGAGCTGGGGGGGGGTCCAGTAAAAGATGTGGACAGTATGCATCGGCAGATTGGTACAAGAGTGCAGGGCTATCAATTATCATGGGAGTCTTCAACTATGGAAACATACTGTAGATTGAAACGAGAAAAGAGCACATAGCAAAATGCAATTTATACGATTACTAAAGGATAATTACCTCAAACTGCTTGATAGAGGGGACCAGGGGTTTCAGAGTAATAGCGTCAGAAGATCTACTGTAGTAACTATTTACTACAGTAGCAACCCTATCTCGGATCTGGAAAAGTGACCATACAGTCTTGTCCTCGGAATTTGCTCAACATGTGGAAATTATGGTTTTAGGGTTTATTCGGAACTACAAAGCTGGAAATTACGAAAAACTTAGGATGTAACATGTAACTTAGAGCAGTGCCATGGCATAAGAAACTACATGGAATGAATGTCATTAGTGCATGGAAAGCGGTCAAGGATTGCTTGAGTGAGGCAGTATCAAACTTGCATACCTATGGTCAGGAGGAAAATCGAGTAGGGATTAAGTGGATGGGTAGCAATATAAAGCAGGAGCTGCAAAAATGCATTGTAGAAGGAAGAAATATAAACAAAAAGATGGTCAGCATGCTCATGAGCAATATAACGCACAAACAAAAAGGATAACTAGTAGTAAGGAAGGCTAAATCAGATTTTTAGAGAGAATTAGCTAATCACGGCAAAAGAAACTCAAAGTGTTTTTTCGTTAAGAGAAAGAACGCTTGTGGAAGGATTACTTTACTCAGTGCTGATGGTAAGAAAGTGACGAAAGCAGAAGTAGTTCAGGTACTAAGTGTTCACTTTGCAAGGGTATATCATCCAGGCAGTGGCTATGCAGTTACCGAGGTGACAGAAACTTAGGTAAGAATTGAGGTAGATGAACTGGAGGTATTCAGTATATTGAAAAATATCAATATGAATCCAGTAGTAGACCCGGATTGTATGTCAGCTCGTATGCTACGTGAATGTCAAGTGAACTGGCAGTGCTCCTAACGAAGTTTGCTTAATCCAATTCTCAGCTCTGGCAAGGTTCCAAGGGAGCGTGGAAAGAGGATACCAATACCATAGTTCCATTACATAAAGGTAGCTCCAAGACATAGGTAGCAAGTTACAGACCAGTTAGTATCTTGAGTGGTGGTTGAAGTATTGGAAAAGTTGGTTAAAATTAAAATTCAGAAATGGGCGGATAGGAATATGATATTCTTTACTGGGCAACATGGCTTTGTAAAAAAGTAAACCGAGCCTCAGTAATTTAATCACATTTTATAATAAGGTGACAGGAATTGGATAAGGCAAATGACTACACCATGGTACTGCTGGACTTTTGCAAAAGCATTTGACAGAATACCGCATAGAAAATTACATAAGTTGGAGCGAATGGGAATGGACATGAGGATAGGGGGATGGCTGATACAGATGTCAGAGGGTGGTGTGCAATCAAGGCGAATGAGGGTGACTCAGGGTTCTGTACTAGGACTACTGCACTTTAATTTGTATATTAGTGATATAGCGGAAGATTTGAGGGAGATATTCAGTTGTTCGCTGATGATGCAAAACTGGTGAGGGAAATAGTTGATAAGGGCGCTGTAAATATCTTACAGGATGATTTAAATAAATTGGCAGTGGACACAGGTTGTCAGTTCAGTGTTGTAAAATGTAAGGTAATAACTTCAGGATGAAAAGATTACATACTTCGTATCATATTGATGGTACTAATTTACAGGAAATTGAGGCTAGGGATCTGGGATGATAGTGGATAGAGATTTAAAATTCAGAAGACATATTACAAGAATTGCAAAATAGCTCAGGGAATTACTTGGATGTTGAAAAAGTGGATGTTGAAGAATTGACAAGAGGATGTTTGATATTGAAGAATTGTCAAGTAAAGATAGGGAAGTTATTATCCCTCTTTATAAGGTTATGATTCTGCCACATGTTGACTACTGGGCACAGATTTGCCCACCTGCGTTTCTTGGGGATCGGGAAGTGGTTGAGCGGATTCAGAGAAGAGTGACCTAGCTGGTGACAGGTCTGTGGAATGTTCCCTATGAGGATAGATATATGGGGAGTAGGGAGAAAACTAGAGGTCACTCTTGGAAGTTGGCTAAGAGTGACCTCTGGTTAGTAAGGGTGTGCGGACTAGGTTCTTCATTTGCAGAGTGGTGAAAGAATGGAATGGATTGCCAGAGGTGGTTGTGAACCACCCAACAGTAAATAAGTTTAAGGAGATGTATGATGGGTATTGTGTTAATGGATAGTGTGGATCTCCCACGATGAGTCTTTGACTCCATGGAGTACCCGTATAAATAATAACTCGTCCTTGGCAAGTGGGAGCTGATTTCGACCCCCCGTATGAGACGCTAACTCACGTTCATTTGAAAAGCTCTGATAAATTCGCGTTATAGACGGGATTCGAACCAATTTTCCTTTCCAACTAGAGGGCATCGTCGTTACCGAAACCTAAGTAAGCTATGGATACTTTACTTTTTAATCTCGTTTGTAGATTAAAGAGTATTTGAACAATGTAATTCATTTGGTTTTCGGTGCATTTTGCAATACGAGTAGCACCTGTTAGTTTTTCGTTATTTTCCTTCCGTACAAATACTTCCCTCTGCTATGGCTAGACGGAGTTTCACTGAAATTCACTATTTTGTATCCTTATTAAAATTGGAATTTGCTGTGTATATCTATGATGATTTATACGACAACCTTTGGAAAAATGATACGAGCTCTGCCACTGGTAGGTAGTTTAATTAAATTTGTTATTTAGAATTTGTGTTAAATTGTTTCGAGTCTTCTCCGGTCCCATACGTTTGTGACAAAGATTTTTCTCCCAGAACTTCGAATTTTTCATTTCTCAATACAGTCAAACCGGCGGAATATCATGTCAACTTGACATACATACATAGTCTTTTGCCCTCAAACCCTTGTTTGCCTCTCCTAATTGCAACCAAACAAAACAGTTTTGGTTTTATTGGAAAATATTAAACAAAACTAAAGAAAATGTTACAAATGACAGTAGAGAATCTTTCTATAGAACTTAAAAATGATTTTAAATGTTCACTTGTGATAATGAATGATGTAAGGATAATGCTACTACGAACGACCCCTTTTTTATGGTTTCCTTCGATCATTTTTTATGCCATTCCTATCCACGAAATGTTAGTACCGTGGGGGTGCTAAGAATAGGTACTTGGTTTGCATACTTATTCAGTTTTTAGTTCCTCATTTCATTAGTTAAATTTGGAATTTATATCCAACAGCTGGAATTCTAATCGTTCGCTTTAGGAGAACGATATATTTATTTCTATAGCTTTATTACAAATTTGAAAGAATGTAGTTGTTGCACATGTTTCTTTTGAGGAACACTTGCTGAACTAAATTCATGGTATAATTAACGAAACTTTTTTTGTACCTTGGCCTGTCTTCTGATTCTGAATAAGGTTTGTGCATTGTAGAATTAGAGTACCGGAAGTTGGTATAGTAATGCCAACAAAAATGGCAACCCATGATGCTAGAGGCTGCTCGTAAAGTTACATACAGAAAGAATTCAAGGGAACTGCTTTGCCTAATTTAGCGTGTTTGAATTGAAGTTTCGTAATTAGGTTCAGTAGCCTCTGCAGAGAAACACTACGATAGTTTCATTTTTATTTCAAGAATATTTGTTTTGATTTAAGCTAGTACGTCCTGACATTTTTGCCTTTGTTTGTCTTTCTTGGCTTCTTTCCCGTCACAAAAATAGGTCGTGCTTTGTTTCTGTACTCGCTCTTGCTATTACACACACAAAAACAGAGAAATGGAAAGACTTTTCCATTACATCCGAACGAATAAAAACTCAGATTGTCAGACTGCTTGGATTCCTTTGAACAATTTTTCAAGTTAAACTAGCCTTACTTAACAAGTCCGTGCCCTGATTTATTTAGAGAATGATATGATAAAAATTTATGTGAATATAAATTCAAGTAATTTTATTTTCGTGCGTCTTAAATACCATCGGATTATTTCATTTCCAGAATCAACTTATCCATAAAGTTATGATATAACTAAAACTTGATTTGTACATATACTAAACTTAAAATACATTAAAGAATGGTGTAATGCATTGTTGTTGGGTTACTATATTAAGGATTGAATTTATACAGATCTCGTGACATTTTGTCTTTTCATAATCTTGACACGAATAAAATAATTCATAAAAAGTGTTTAGTTTAAATACCGTGAATCGAAATTCATATTGTTACTCGTTAATCGATCAATTATGTTGTTAAACGAGTTTAATCACTTTAATGAAACATGTAGGGATTTTAAATTCTTGTAATATTTTGGTCTTCAACTATGAGGTTTACAGCTCTACTTGAGAACTTGCAGAACATGTACTAGTGTTGTTAATATATTATTAATGGCTTATTTATGTATTGTACTCCTTTGTGCACGGATTCTTTTCATGTGTTTTTTTTTTTATATCATTACCGGTATTCCGATTAAACTATCGAATATTTATAGCAAATAGATATTTTTATTCATGTTATCGACAAACTAAAGCTATAATATTTGAACTAATGACATTTTGCAGTAATTTCCTTCATTATGAAGTGCTGAGTATAATCGGGCCAAAATAATGACAAATGTAAACTGACTGGATAATTATGCCGATTAAGATTACTAGAGGAAAAATTCTCATGCTAAAGTGACAAGAGCTTTCCTCCCTGAAACTGTTTTTTTTTTTTTTTTTTCTTCATTTCGCAAAACAGGCAAAATTGGTCACAAGAATACTCGATTAGCAAACGACAAAACACTGGATTATAAGCTTAGTTGCTTTACCGCCCAACCTAGTGGTTCAAAATGACACAAAACAGGTCATGGGGACACTAACATTTTCATCCGATATCCTTAGTACATTAGCTATGGTGCCCATTATATTCTGGCAGCAAATGCAGAAACATTTAGAATGTATGCCAAAAATGAAAATGTTCCGCTTTTTTCCGAGAACCAAACGTCAGCATTTTTTGACGAGATAAGACAACAAATATGATATAAAATTTCAGTCTTTTCGTTGCTATTTTGATGTAACAACAAAAAGATAAATTATAGTATATATTGATTGGCTGAATACCCTACTGACCAAAAGTGCTGTTTTTAATGTTTGCTTAAGCAAAGTTTATTTAAAATATTAATTTTAAGGTATGAAAATTCACTTTCACATCTTTAAGCTAGGAGATAAAAGTAATAGAAAAAATGCTTATATCTTTTGGGATATTTTTATCCTCTTTTATTCGATGTTCTCAGCATTGAATACTGAGCATTGAATACCAGAATTTTCACCATTATTACAAACTCGTTTGTATAATGGGCTTACTATTAATTGTTTCACTGTTTGTTATGGTAGCAACTTAGTAAAACAAGAGGATGGTAATTCTATTAGAAGTCATTAATAATATCTGTAAATTCTGAAGAGTAGGTAAAATTTACTTAAGTAAATTTTACCTACACAATACTGATACTTCACAAAATACTACTGTATTTTGTGAAGTATCAGTACTGTTCCATTAGGATGCGCCGCATAGAAAAACTAATGAACTATACATGGAAAAGTAACTCCGAATAATAAGTATGTGTGTGGATTTTAACGAGTTGGGAATGCTCCGAAATGGCCAAAAATGGAACTGATTCCTAGTTCTGCCCCCAACTCAAGCACAAATTGACGAGTTGGAAGAGCAACTAGAAATCATTGAATCATTTTATAACATATATATATATATATATATATATATTGTAATTCGATCAAAGTTAAAAAAAAAATCAACTCTGCAACATAAAAATTTGCTTATTGAGGAAGGAATTCGGAAAATTTGCATATCCTGAATTCTTCTCAGTTCAGGAAATGCAAACGATTATTTACGAAGGTGATATCTGTGAATACAGCTTAGCCAATGAAGCACAATAGGTCAGCTTGTTATGTTCCCTGATGGCCACCAGTTAATCATTTGCAATGTACCAGCATTCTTGTAAACTTCGAGCAATGTAATTTATCGGTAAAGATCACAAGTGAGTACTTTCACAAACATAGCATTGTTCAGAGTAATGTTAAATCCGTAATACAACAGTAGTAACTCCAGATTTCAAGGGCCTCATCGGAAAACGCGCCACGTTTTGACTAATCTCAAGTAATCGGTTTTCTGTTTAACATCAGAATGTGTCCTCATAATGCTCGAAAGATTTGGTTCTATTTATGACATAGTAAAAGAAAAACATATGCGGTTTAAAGCCAAAGACGGTTTAAACCGGTCTCATATGGAAGGTGTTTCTCCCAGAATCAGTTTATATGTATTAATTATTCTTATTTTTATAAATTTTACAAAAAATCAGAATTATTTATTTTCTTTAAAACTATTTTACATTATTATGAGATATTAAATTTCATTTGTTTTCAAAATATCTATTTTAATGATACATATTTCATTACATTTCTATATATTTAACTTTTTTTAAACGCTTATATTGTAAAAGTGATATGGACTGAAAAGGCATAAAAATCGTTATACAGCGAGACAAAAATTGAAATAGTAATTTATATTGTTTCTACTGCTTCAAAATTGATAACGTAGGAGCTTCTGCCACACCTTTCGAAGAACTTAAATCGCGCATTTATTTAGTGATAGTACTTTTGGAAAAGAAATCGCAAAAGTTATGGCATTTATAACACTTCGACCTTTTTTTTTTAAGCTTATGTACTAGACACATAATTTTGGATTCGATTAATTTGCCAGTATAAACTATCCAATTGAAACCAAAAATCGTAACACTTCGACAAATTTTAAATACTTAAATACCAAATTTTGCTAACTTCCAGCAAGCACTTTTCGACTTTTTTTTTATCAGTTCGGCTGATTTTGTAAATAAAATGGTCCGATTGAAACAAAACTTAAGATGGCTCTACAAATATTTAAAAGTACAATATTTCAATTAAATCTTTCTGCCGAACGTCCTGTAATAAACTACGGGCTGAAAAAAATGCATGATTCTAGTAATACAGCAACTCTAGGTTCTGTTGGTGATAAGGAATACTACTATACAAGAATGATGTTATGATTCTTTAATCATTTCCTTACATGTTGGATTCGTAGTCTAAACATGCAATTGTGTTTTGCCTAATTTCTGTAGCAATATTTTGACTGATCGAAAGTAAATCTCAGAATATTCGACAAATTTTTAAACATTCTAATTGGTTAAATTTTTAACGCCATTTAGCTAGTGTAGAAATATTGATACCATTTCAAACTATTTTGTCAATAAAAATAATTCGATTAAATTCAAATTATTGGCATCATCTCTTGTAGCTAGCTGGATTAGAGTTATCGTATTATATTATTTCAACACATTCTCTTCCCCTTGTGCCTTTGCAAACGGTTCGAATGAAATAAAACTAGAATGACTCTAGTTTTGAAGGATTCGAAATGCTTAGTTTGAATAAAATCTGTAAGCTGGAGAATTGGAATAACTTGGATACACACGGAGGAGGAAAATGTTTAATATGTGTTTTCGTATTTTGCGAAAAACTTAAATTTTTAAAAACTACATCATTAAGTAAAGAAATCTAGATACCATTTCAAACTATTTTGTCAATAAAAATAATTCGATTAAATTCAAATTATTGGCATCATCTCTTGTAGCTAGCTGGATTAGAGTTATCGTATTATATTATTTCAACACATTCTCTTCCCCTTGTGCCTTTGCAAACGGTTCGAATGAAATAAAACTAGAATGACTCTAGTTTTGAAGGATTCGAAATGCTTAGTTTGAATAAAATCTGTAAGCTGGAGAATTGGAATAACTTGGATACATACGGAGGAGGAAAATGTTTAATATGTGTTTTCGTATTTTGCGAAAAACTTAAATTTTTAAAAACTACATCATTAAGTAAAGAAATCTAGAACCAAAGAATTTTTTCCCTAGATATTGTAGATACTGTATATTGGTCACAGCGAGCCGTCATTCCCAGTATGTTTCTTCGATCTTCAACAGTGATGCAATTATTATATTTTTAGCAATTAGTTATCTCAGGTTGAGCTATCCTTTGTTTGTAATACTGTCAAAGTTTGAGTTACCTGATTTGCAGTTTGTAATGAGATAATTTTGCTCACGATTTTACCGGAATATTAGTAAGATAAAACATTAGGAAAACAAAGCATTGCACTTTTGAAGTTGGTCTTTTAAAGTTTGTATCCGAAGAATATCGTATCATATTTTGAAAATTTAATCCTGAATTTACCAATTTTCGAGTGCGAAGTTTGCTCCATTAAAGTTGAATTTTTTAATAGTTTATTCGACTTAGAGATACTTGTTTTAAAAAAATAAACTCTGAGCTTGTAATTTGTCTAGTTGTAATAAATATGCGAACTTGGAAGACTGTTTTTTTCATTAAAATGTAGTTTAAAAATAGTAGGAAACTGATAAGATAAACGTACAGAAAAGCCATTCAGAATTCTAAATAATACAGCTTAATTTAAGATAGTTGATTTTGTTTCTGTTTTCGTGAGAAGTTCTGCCTCCGTATCAGATAGAGGAGTAGTCAGCAGGGCATACTAAAGAGAAACAGAAGTTGTCCTTAGCAATAAGATACTTATCACTGCTTCGAACGTTATTCGCCAAATGGAGTCACAGATGAATGAAATCTGCTGTTAATGGAGAAGTAGGAGATATTTTAGCAAGTTTGAATGGTAATATTTCCAGTATAAATGGAGAATTCCACTTCTTTTCTGCATTTCTTATTGCACTGTTATTTCTGCAGATATTACAGCAGGCGATGAGAAAAATGAATACTTCTGAATTTCTTGATTTTTAATACTTCCCCCTCCCTCCTTTTTGCTTTATTGTTACTTACTAACTTCTTTCTTGCTTGCTAACTGCTCCCTGTCAGAGAAAATGTCTCGTTCTTTCTATTAAAACTAGTTTAATTTGCACAAAGTATTTTACAATATTGCAGTCTCTGTTTACAAGTATTTTAGAGATATTTTAAAAATAGTTTATCATATATTTTCATTAATTTAGCTTTGTAGATCCCTCATTTAAAACTTAATGAGTGTCGTGTACTCACTATCTTTAATTTCCATTAATACCTTAATCCTGAATCTTCCAATCTTTGCTGACTTACTGCAGCATAAATCTGCTGCACTGTTTTATGATGATCCTTTAATGTTAAAAACTGTGGAGCTCCCTTCAGCTGAGGCAACATGCTTCTGCACTTTCATCCATCACTTCTTTCCTTAGCATGGCTACGCCAAAGCGGTGTGTTCCTTAATGGGCAGCTTTATCTCCTTGCCCTTTAATACCGCCTCATTACAATGTAATTAATTATCACCCAGGGAGATTGGCCGTCACTCTCGTACCGCCTTACTAGGCAACATCCAGAATCTTCACCCTAAGAAATCCGCGTCTTTTGAAAGCTGACTTCTTTAGGAGGGCAAAGAATCGTTCGTCACCTCGATCATTATGTAAATATTTACAGCTAAAGGATGGACGTTCTTATCGCTCAATATTATTTTTCTTTTAAGACCTCGGCTGTCTAAGCGTTTCTTTAGAAAATTATCAGCTGTGAATAGATGCGAGGGTGTCTCCCAACTGACGGGGTACCTTTATTTTCTTGTCATTCATGCTGGTAATTGAAACGGGAGGTTTCAGAAGCAGAACTGCTATTACGCTTTCAGATGTTCCGCTAGACCTCGCCCTTATACTTTGATATCAGAGCAAAATGTCTTAGCTCAGTAATTAGTCTCCGACGATAAATATTACTGACTGGAATGGCATTTTAGCAGTAAAACAACATAAATTTTAAACTGGAAATAAAATTCTCCGGTTTTCAATCGGCATATTTTTTGAAAATAGTAACAGAATGTTGTGAAAGTGACAAAGCTGACCTGATTGGCTGAGTGGCTAATGTCCTCGCTCTCCCACCAGTACATCTTGGATTTAGCCCACGATATTGGTATGGATGGTGTTTGTGAATGGCGTTAGGTGAAGAATAACTTTCATCATTTGCTCTGAGGCCACCGTCTCGCTTCTTGGAGGTCTGAAGTTGTTTGAAAAAACGTTCCATGTTTAGTATCTAGAGTTTTGGGACTGTGGAGAAAATAAAGAATACAATAAATAAAATAAAATAAAGCCCATGGTGCTGTTTTACAATACATTTAGATCTTTTCATGGGTGAGATTCGTATATTAAAATATAGGATTCCAGTAGAATTTTAAACATGGAAGTTTCAATTTTGCACTACTATTCATATCTACACCGGCTTCAGGCCCAAGAAGCGTTAATATATCAAAATTGTCTACGGGTACATGCGGCGTATTGAGAGTATTTGTATAATTGCGCCAATTTCTATTAGACCCTGTAGTTAGCAAATTAGTGAAATAATTTTATCTTTTTCTGTAAGTTCACATGAATCTAAAGAAAATGTCTGCATGTATTAAGTTCTCTGAATATTTCATTGGAGATCGTCTTCGCATTTTTGATTAAGTTATATTCTGCTCATTCGCACAGCTTAATTTAATGAGTCACAGTGCATCTCTTGGGATACTATTTCAGTACGAAATCTTTAACATGAATAAATTTTAGCTCCTTATAATAAATTATGCTATGAATTTTAGCTCCTTATGATCAAATTAAATAAAATACATTTTATTTTTCTTCGGTCTGCAAATTTATTAGTCAACCCACTACGGCATTGATAAATGTCATTAATTTTTCGCAACAATAATGCAAAACTAAAATTAACTAATAAACAAATCCAAGTGTGTGCTAATATTTGCACTATACTACAGTTTATCAACTATTAAGGTTTAGATTAAATTTATTTAATATTTACTTGTGAAACCTTTTATCAAGAAACGTATACATTTATTTAAAAAATGTGGAGAGCACTAAAAAGCAAAATATCAACCTTCTTTAATTCTTGTATGTTTACATTTGATTGAAGTCTTTCTCTTTTACGTTTTCTTCGCGTATATTACACAAAACTAATTTTGACAACATTGGAATATGCTTATTGAAAACACAATAATTAAAATCTTTTGATAGCTTCTTGGCTAAATGTGCTCCATGACTATTTCGAAACACATTCCATCTCCACATTTGTTGATCGGCTTTGTAAGACTCGGATCGATAATTTATTCGTTATGATATAGATTTTCTGCATAAATCGGAACTAGTTCCATAGCATAGAATGTTTATATCGGGATGGGCAAGGCAATTTGATTAACGTTGTTAACCCAAAACCGCATCAAGAGCTTCGCAGTGTGACACCTCTTCGTATAAATATCACGCTCTAATGGAATACAAGTTCTTGAGACAGATTTTCTAAACTAAATCACGTAATATCCGAAGAGTAGTATACTCGGCCTCTCGAGCATTTCCTCCTTTCATTCTGTGCTTGTGACGCATCAATTATTGAACATTTGGATTCTGAAGCTGGCTATCTTAAATCCCATGTTGTTGCATGCCATTAAAATTGTGTAAATGTAAGTCATATTTTGGAAGTCTTTAATTTCTTTATTTAAATTTTATTTTCTCATTTCTCTATGATTTCCAATAGTATTTAAAGAATAACCTTCGGAAAATATAATCTGTAACAGCAAACGCTTTAATCTCATATCAGTCAGTGAATGGCATCCTTCTTAGCGCAATCGCGTCATGCGCCTTCGTTTGCAAGAATTAAGTTCGAATGTATCTCGGAGGTATACATCCTTTATCAGGGTTGCTTTTCAACTGGTTTATATGGAAGGAACGGAGCTTTCTCTCTCTGTGAAATTCTCTTTTTTTGCTCAGCAAAACAGGCGAACATGCTGGAACAAACAGTTAACAGACAGCATACTGGCCTCATTAATTGCTCCGGATTTCATCTAAACTAATCCAACCGAAGGTAACACTTTTTTTTCGAAGTCGGCTAGTTTGCCTTGTGAGTGCATTTTGTAGTATCCATTGATATCTGTTGCTTCTGCTCCAAAAGTCTTCTCTTATCACTATTAGAAAAAAAGTTTGCTCTCTGGTTGGTTAAAATACCCAAGTTCCATCCTTATCTAAGACGCGAGGAACATTTATAAGGACTTCAACATTTCAGTTACGGAGTTGGCAGGATTTGCCTTCGGGAAATTCTAGTTTCTCTTGTCAAGCAGATGAAAAAAGTTGGAGCATATGCCTTTAACAGACATTGCTCATCTCTTGTTTTAAGGTTGCCTTTGCGTATTTCATCGCACCCACTGTTTCTCTTTTCTGTATATCTGCTATTCTGAACATGGCCGGTCTGAAAAGCTTTACTGAAGGTGAAGTGTTCACATACTTTGGGGAGCAGAGTATATACACACGTTACATTGAAATATTGAAAAAAAAAAAAACATGCATGCACATCATTTTCCTTTCTTGTTATAACGATCATATCAAACTGCAAAATAAAGCTCTTATAAAAGTGAGATAAAAAAAAAAACATGGAGAGCATACTGTAATGAACAAAATTCATCATTTGAACGTTAATTTTCTGCCACGGGTTTACTTTTCCTAATGGATAAATGCCGTATGACTTTGACATACCTCGCTTTTGAACCAGAAAGTAGCGTATGTCCCATGAGATTACTAACAAAAGAAACTGAGTAGTGTACATAAGTCAAAGGAAGATAAATATGAAGTCGTAAGTCGTTAATCTATATTTCGACGACGTAAAATCATTTCAAATTAATGCTTGGGGGATTTACTTGTATGGAGCCAAGAGAAGGTGTCACATGAAGCCTTCTCGCCGTCATCAACAGCGGCAGTGGCTAGTGTGTGAAATTAACATTCTTTGGCAACTGACTCTTACCAGATAACTAGTGCAAAAGAAGAAAAATATCCAAGAAATAGTACCCACTCGTTTTTATGTCTTGTTAAGCTCGATAAAGTGTGATATGAGTAAGATGCTTCGGAAGATATTATTTAATAAAATAGGAAAATAATGTTTAACACAATCCTCCTGCGAAGAAGGAAAAAAATCCACACATAGCTTGAGGGATGGTGCGTGAATGACCGGGAAAGGAAATGACAGATGGCAAGTTACATCTAGGCTGTTCTCACTTTTACGTCACAGTGAAAGGATGCAGCGTAAGTCATCTGTCACGTACCGTTAGCTCCGTAATGGAAAGTGAACGTGTGAGCCAGTCGGAAAGGTAGGGGTAATGGAAGGTGAATAGCGACATATGGCTGGGGGATTCAGATACACAAAGCGTAATGAAGTGTTGAATATGTTTTTTTTTTTTCATTTTTTCCCCTCAGAACCATTTCTCTCACTTACTTACCTCCTCTAGTCTTTCTCCAACTTTCTCTTTGCTATCTCTTTCTCCCTTACCAAATTTTTGCGGTTATTTATTTTAGATAGAAAATCGCAATCCTCCATTGCAAACACCACCAAATAATTACTTGGTTTTCCTGTTCATCATATCACTTAACGCAGATTTTTGGATATCATACAATGATCTTTTGAAATTAGTTATTTTATCCTTATGATCCTAAGTGAATCGAAGTCATGGTGCAGACAATTTTATGCTTACAGTTCTGTTATATTTCATATTCCTAATAAATTAGGATTGTCGTTAATAGTACGCTCTTCGGACATACAGGTTAACATGGAATGCCTTTCAGAAAGCGACAAGATGATTGCGGATGATCCAGTGGAAGACGTCAGCATCGCTAATACACCCCTAGGTACATACTGTTACATGTAGCACGAACATTCATGTAGTTGTCAGTATCTTGCTTATTCCTCACACAAAAAAAGTCTTCAGGGGTAGGATGGGTGTGGAATAGAGGAAGGGATATACAGCCGTCGTCTTTTGTGACCGAATGGTAAGCTTATACACTCTCCAACAGGCTGAAGGTTCGAATTCTGCTGTAGGCATGGACGTTTGTGATTGTCTTTAGGTAGTAAATGAATCTCATCTCTCCGCCATATTGGAGGCATGAAGTGGCTTGAAAAAGTTAATTGTTTGGTCTCGAGAGCTGTGTTTCCGAATTATGAAAAAATAAAAATACAGAAAAATACAAAAAATTTAATTAAAAAACACAAGAATCCTTTGACCGGTCGGGAGTCGCATAAAATCATAAACGACTTGTCTTAAAAGTTACTTTAAACGGTTATTTACTGAACAAACGTTATTTCAAAGAACGTCTTAGTAAGTTGAATACCGGAATATAGAATATTTGTAAGAGAGAGGAACACTAATTCTAAAGATGAAGTGACTGGAAGAGAAAAAAAATGGAATCATAAATTGCACGTGCACTATTAATGTTTAAAAGACTAAAATTTCAGTGTACTCGTATACATATCGGAATTTTAGTCGCTGAATACACACACACACACACTGACCACCACTGGCGTTGTATTTTGCGCTCATGTAAAATAGATTTTATCTGTTTTATTGTGTTTTTCCCTTGAAATTAGTGTTTTATAGTATATTAGATAAGATTAGGTTTTTGATTTTAGAGTATTTAATATGTTAATATTGTGATATTGTAATATTAAATACATTTGTAAAATGGCCCCTAAAACACAAAAAAAGGAACTCTAACAAGAACAGCGAAGTAGAGAACATGGAAGCTTCCCCGCTAGAGACGATATTGAAGAGTATATTGAAAATAATTTAACCTCCGAAATCGCACATTAAAAGAGATCGCAATTTGAGTAGGTACGAACGATTTAACTAGCGATAAATTTATTATGACAGAGGATATGAAAAGGTTGTTGGAAGAAGAGTGAGAATATGAAAATCGAAAGTATATTACCTAGATATGATAGAAATTAAGAAGGGCTCTGATGATAAATTTAATACGCTAGCTGTGTAGAAGGAATTGATGCAAGTGTTTGGACGTGTGAAGTGAATTTGAGGGAAGAATGGATTTGTATAAGAGGGATGGCCTATACTTGATGCGTTTTGGTATCAGGAGTGTTGAACAGTTATAATTAATTGGTATGCGACCTAACAGTCAGGGAAACTGAATTATTATGGTAGGAATAGTGAGAATGTAGCATAACATTCTCTCTCTCCGTGTAAGAGAGAGAATATTATGCAACTGTGTTAATAATGGGAATGGGTATTGTTATGGAAATGATTATGATGAGAGAACAATTTGGTGTGTATTCGTTTCGGACATCAAGCATGTGCAAAGATGTCTGCATAAGTAAGCCACTACATAAGGACAGATCTGCAAGTTGTCGAAATGTCACGCAGACTACAGACAAGATTATACAAGAACGCATGCAGGTATCTTGTCTGTACACGAATGCTAGGAGTTATCAGAAACAAAGGAATAGTTTGCTGCTTTGGTTAATACGTTAGAAGCTCAGATTGTAAGCATTAGTGAGACCTGGCTATCAGAAGCAGACATACTAACTGTATTGAGTGTAAAGATTACAGAATGTTTAGGAAGGATATACAGCAGAAGAAAGGGCATGCTGCTAATGATATTGGATAACGTGGATTCAGTTAGCGTTTAGACCTGTTACTGTAATACTAGTAACAGTTTTATGTGGGAGTAAGGTTGAAGCCATCTGGTGTGAGGTGGAGTCTAACAAGAATAAAATGCACAGTTGGGTGTTGCTACAGTGGATCGGTTTCTAGTGACAAAAAAACGCATTATCAAATAAAGATGATGGATGAGAAACGAGTAATCATAACGAGGGACTTTAATTATCCGAACATTCATTGGGTAGCTGTGAAATCTCGTGACGAGAATGAAATTGAATTTATTGAGCTGTTACTGGACAACTTCCTAAAACTGAATGTGACAGAAGGAAATTGAGGTAAGAGTGTTAGATCTGATTATAGATGAGATGAAGAGGTATCAGTGAGGTTAATATCAGTGAGGCCAGAATACATTTTAGTTAAAGATGTAACTATTCTTCATCCGTTTGGTGACCGTGATCATCTAGCACTCACTTGGGAAGTGGCTAAGTTTAAGAAGATTCTATTCATAAATGTTACATCCTGAACTACACAGCAGTAAACTACGACCACCTAAGGAGTATGCTTGGTTCTGCGTCATGGTATCAGTTGGTGGACGGGAAGGATATCAACAGTGCCTGGAAAGTGTTTAAAAATAGTTAAATGATGCAACATCGGAATGTGTCCCTAGAGTTCTAGAAAAAATACGGTAGGAGTGAAATGGATGTGTAATCTAATTAAGCAAGAGATTCTTGAAAAAAAGAATGTCGAAGGTAATTTGTGCATAATAATGATTCCAGTTACGAAAATTATAAGAAGCAGGCCAGAAGAATCACAGATGTTGCAAAGAAAGTTAAATCTGAGTAGGTAAAGAAACTTGCCAGCCTTTGCGAGCTAAACACAACGCAAAATAATTCTATTGTTATGCTCCAAGTAAAAGAAAGAATGAATATTAAAGAATAACTACGGAATGCAGATAGTATGCGTGTGACTGATGCAGAAGAGAATGATCAACTAATGACTGGCCATTTTATTTTATTAAAACCTATCAGCCTCGTGTATACGACATTAACCTCACTGATACCTCTTCATTGTGTGAAGAAACTGAGGTGCAGGAGGAGGTACTGAAGCAGTTGTACAAACTAAATTAGAATTTTGCAATAGTGACTGATTGGATATCAGCACGGGTGCTACAAGAGTGTGCATTGAACTGACTGTTCTTTTGACCAAGCTATATAATTTGAGTCTCAGAACAGGGAAGATTCCATGGTGGTGGAAATAATATATGGTGATCCCATTGCACCAGGATGGTGCAAAGACCGATGTATCCAACTACCAACTTATCATTATCTGTGTAGGTGAAGATTTTCGAAAAGTTGGTTTGGTCTCGCATACGGAAATGGATTGACAGAGAAAGTATACTTTGCAAGTAACAGCATGGGTTTACTAAGGGAGGGTCATGTTTGAGCAACTTGCTCACATTCTATAATGTTACCGTTGAGGTAGACAAGGGGAATGGATACACCATAATACACTTAGATTTTCCTAAGGCTTTTGACAGAATACAGCATGAAAGACGGCTGCATAAATTGGAGAATGTAGGACTGGATTATCACTTATTGGCATGGATAACAGGACGGCTGACTTAGAGAGAAAAAAGTGGTATATGGGGAATGTGAGTCTGCAAGATTTAAGCGAACAATGTTTGTGCCACAGGGCACAAATAATGTGTATATTAATTAATAACATTGGGAAGGACTTGATATGCGACATACAGCTATTTGCTGAATTGCAAAGATAAGTGAAGAAACCAGGAGTGCTGCTGATATCCAGTACTTAGAATGATTTGGACAGGTCGGAATTGTGGGTATGTGAAAATGGTGTGAGTTCAATGTTATAAACGTTAAGTCATGCGGTTTGTTGTGATTAGATATCTAATCACAACAATCGTATTATATTGGGATTATGCAGTGCCTATGCAGAAGCCCGAAACAGATGCAAGAAAATTATCAATGCTTCCAAAACCGAATTTGAATGCAAAAAAGCAGGAAACTTGAGGCCTGTCCAAATTGCAGCCATGCTTTTTGGTCTCTTGCCAAAGCAATTAGTTGTAACTTTTGCCCTACACTATTCCCACCCCTATCATACCCAGATAGCTCAATTGCAACATCACCCACAGAAAAAGCTAACCTCCTGATTTCACACTTTGCCTCCAATACACGAATAACTGACAATGGCAAACGCACTCCAATCATTCCAACTGCCCAACATACAATGCCCCCTGTATACTTTTGCCAAAAACGATCATAAACCTGTTGTCTAAATTAGACACAAAAATCTTCTGTCCCTGATGACATTCCTCAATTGTTCTGAAGGTCCGTGCACCAGAACTGACTCCTATTCTATGCCGTCTGGACATACTCTCTTACTCCACTGGTATATATCCCAAAGCCAATTGGACTCTATTCACCCCATTTCTAAAAAGGGTGACAAATCGCTGTCATCTAACTACCTCCCTATCTCACTCACCTCAGTCCTATCTAAAATGATGGAGAAAACTATCAATTCTCAACTCCTACTCTACCTTGAAGGTACCCAGCTATTAAGTGACCACCAGTACGGATTCCATCGATGCCGATGAGACGGAAGTCTACTGTCATTTATCGCCCATCTCTGGACAAATGTCATGGAGAAATTTGGCGAATCCCAAGTGGTTGCACTTGATATCTCTAAAGCCTTTGACCAGGTCTGGCAGAAAGGCTTACTAAGTAAACTCCTATAATTTGTAATGTCTCAGGACTTCTGCAGATGGATTGCCAGCTTTCTGCCTGGACACACACACTATTTGTGATGGTAGACGGCTCCCTATCCTCTCACCACTCAACTAATGCTGGGGTCCCACAAGGTTCAGTTCTCTCACCGACCCTCATCCTTCTGTATATCAATGACCTACTTCAGTTGACCTCCAACCCAATACTCAGTTTCGCAGATGACAGCGCATTGCATTCCTCCCTTTTGTTTGACAAATCTTACTCTACACAACTCACTTCACTCCACAGAACACCACTGCCCTTAATTCTGACCTCCAAGCCATCCTCCAATGGGACTCAGATAACCTCGTCAACTTCAACGCTAGTAAAGCCCAGTTCTGTCTTATTTCTCACAAAAAAAAAGAACCAATTCCCCCTCCCCTGTATTATTTTTGATAGCACTCAAATCCCAGACAAGATGAGATTTCTCTTCTCGGAATTACCCTGACATCACGCATCTGGCATAAGCACATCGCATCCTCTGCTTCCAAAACACTAGGATTTCTCTTTCGCTCAAGACGTTACTTCACCTCTGAACAGCTGTTAACCTTATACAAATCACATATCCGCCCAGTTATTGAATACTGTTCTCACATTTCGAGTGAGAACAGTATTCTCACTCAATACAGAGGAGAGCAATTAGACTGATTAATGACCCATCTTTTACCAACTCGCTCCCCCTAACTTTCATATACACGTTTGGTCTCTGCAATTTGTATATTCTATAAATATTTCCATGGGAAATGTTCATCTAAAATAGCATCAATAATTCCCCCACTCTGTACTAAGCCCATTGGATCACGCACAGCTGCCTCCCGATATCCTTTCATAGTACACCTTGAAACCCACAGAATAAGTTTCTTTTCCTTCTCCTTCATCCCTGCCACTACGATACTGTGGACCAGTCTTCCCCCCTGACGTATTTCCCAAGGAATACAACATAAAGGTTTTTAAATCAAATGTAAACAAGTTTCTCCTTTTCCAACCCACCACCCCTGTAGACTCTGGTAGACTATGCGCGATTGGATATATATATATATATATATATATATATATATATAAGACAAGTAAGTTTAATAGGTGGTGAAACGGCGACAAAAAGCAGGTATTTGAAAGAAAAAATGGGAATGTCAGATAAAAAAGGAAATGCCAAGAAAATTAAAGAGAAAAATATCACATTTTCTCGAATGACAGGAAAGTTTACATTTGTGTTCTTTATGCTGAATGATGATAATCTTCTTTTCTACCCAGGCATTAATTCATCCTCGTATGATTAAGAACAGTTCCATATCCACTGAGCTTTAACTAACACAAATGGTGATTTATTCATATCTGCGAACTCGGTAAGCAAAACTCCTCTAGTACGTATTACCGGAATGGTATGTCATTACCTTCCCCCCTTCCATTTTTCTTCTGATGAAAAACAGTCGTTCTGTTCCCTAGGATCACTTCATAAGTGAACGCCTGGATATTTTTCGATCGTGGTGTGCTTATGTTACATTCTTGGCTTTTTTGTACATAAACTTAATATGAGTGTTTTTAACCTCTACTGTGTATACCTTACTTAACAGTGCGATGTAATTATATAAAATTTATTTTCTTGTCCCTATGGTTCGACGATACGGCGTTACAGTGCTTTATACAAATAGTACAAAGGCAATTCGAAACCGTTTCGTATGGCACGTTTTGTCTCACCTCCGTTTATAACCCCAGGAATGCATAATGCTTATTATCTAGAAAATTGACTAGTTCAAGGTAATGCATGTATCCATTGCTGCAGATCTGTATGCGATAGGTTTGGTTTGTGTAGAGAATGCTATAGTGAACTCGGTTATCATTTCAGTCCAAAAATGTGTTTACAGATTTCATTGCGGTTGCGAATCTGTAGATTATATTAGAAAGTAGGATGTGGAATTTTCTGCCTTCATCACTGAAGGATCTGACGGTAGCATTGCTATATACAGGAGCGTCTCCAAATTACATCGGATATATTTACGAACCCTAATTGAATTCAAACCGATTGAAACTATTATTGGCTGCATGTGGTTATCATAAAAGATAACGAGATGAAGACACCAAAGATTTTCGAACAATTCTGTTATTTCATTGCTCAACAATTCATAATTTTCATACGAGTTTTAATCACAGATCTGTGGTTGAAGAATTCTCAGGTAATAAACCTTAAACCAAACAGTACTGCATTCCATTCCTCTTCATTTAATATATAGAACGAAAGAATTGTTTCCTCCATAAAATATCACTTATAGTGTTATAAAACTCAGAATGGGAAAGTACTTTCTTTGAAATTCACTATTTTTGATTCGTTTATATTACCAATTTACAGACAGCTTTCCCCTTTGGTGAATGTACAAGCAGGAGACTAACTTTTCCTTCTTGGTTATTTGCTTATAATACCAAACCATAACACTACTGAAAACTCCAACTTTGTTTTCCCTTGAGAATTGTCGTAAAATTGTCCTTGCTGCTTGTAAGAAGTATGCTTTGAGCATTAAATTATCACCCAAGTTTGTCACAGCAACACCTGCCTCCCTCTCATAATTGTCGCCAATTGATTCTGTTCATATTTATTTAGCACTTCTCTCTCTGTGTTTATTTATCTTCAAATACATTTAGAATCAGAGGATTGAAGAGGATAAGAGCATGGAAACTTCTCAGTGCACTTCCACCTGGTCTGACAAGTCTTTCACTGTACGTACGCCGCCGATTTTTCCATCCATCAACTATAGTACGAAGAAGTTGGGATAAAACTATCCCCCCCTTTTTTCACTATGGTTTGAGATTAATGGAAAAGCAATTATGTTTCGGAGGAGAGCAACACAATAATAGCGGAAGTGACGGAGCCAACTCACCTAGCCTGAGGGAATGCTGGCTTTCTTGCATTACTCCGTGGCTGAGAGGAGAAGATGGCTTTGTGGGACGGTGCTATAAAGGAAAAGGCATGCATTACAGTGACAAGAAAGAAAATTTCCCTCCCGGGGAAAAGGAGAAAAATTGTGAAAGGAATATTTACGCTAACATGCGCATTTCTTTGTTGAGCCGCCCAACGCTTTATGCTGACTTATCTCCATTGTGGACTCTGTGCGCGTAACAAGCCAAAATAGACAAGCCGTTAATTATTTGTTGTACTCTTTAACATGTTAGTGTCTGCAACGGTTCGCACAGCATGATGAAACTGTAATGAGTTGTCAGCTGCGAGAATTAACTCTACAGTTTACAGCAAACAGGCGATGCTTAAAGTTCATTATGAAGATAGAGGCCAAATAAAGCAAGAAGTGAGTTCTAACAAATAGTTACTATCTCCCCATTGTACCAGTTTTCAGAAGAGATTTGGTTGAGTGAGTAATGGACGCTAATCATGAGGCCATGAAGATAACCATGATTATAAAGCAAATAATTTAAGAAAAATTGATAAAAAGAAAACTTAGTGATTATCAATCGTTATCTTAATAATCATAGTCTACTCATTACATGATATTTAATTCATGCTTAATAAACTAATTGTAGTTTCCATGCATGTTTTACACACCACACTTAAGTATTAATACACGTCTAATGTTCTTCATTTTTATCAAGCTTCGAAACTATCTTTAGCCTTTTAAATAAAATCCAACTGTCTGGTATCTCATCTCACTTCTCCAGATACTTCATTTACAATAAATATATCTCTTCCACGGTGAGTAGTATGTCATGTGTTGATATGTTCATTGAGTTCTTAATATAATATTTTGGATCATATTTGGTTGTAAATTACACATTTAGATCACATGTGTTGCTTTACTTAACTTACTAAATTTGTTTATAATTTTGCCCGTCTTTAAATTAAAGTTAAAGAATTACAATTAGATCAAGATCACTTTTGTTTTTACAAACTCAGGATGTTTTTACCCCGAGCTATGATTACAGTAATAGAAGGATTTATAAAAGAGAGAGAGAGAGAGAGAGAGAGAACTAGATTTTTCCTGTGAAGGAAAAATTTAATATCTGCTACATAACCAATCAATAAGTCACCTCTAGGGTGACTTATTGATTGGTTATGTAGCAGATACTGACTTGAAATTGCGATCATCGGATATAATCGGGAGTGTGAACAAAGCCCACGTAAGCAAATGATTAGGTAGCAGTAAGAGGTATAAATAAGGTCTGCTGAAAACTTGTAATAGTAGTGGTAAAAAAGGAAAAAAACACGAAAGAAATGAAAAAGGAGAAGAAAACAAAGAATTCTGCTTCAATCCTGATTAAAAAAAGGCGCAGTTGTTTGGATTGCGTACATGTTCGGGGCGGGGGTGGATTCATCTCCATTCTGAAGTATTTAATGGAACTTGCAGATTCGCCTCCACTCCTGAGACATAAAGGAAGCCTCATGGGTGATTGATTTTAGTCCTTTGAATACTGTGTCGTTGTTATACTAATGCAAATGCAGACACAAGGAGTGACTTTCTCGAGAGTCCTTCCGTTTGTTTAAATTTGCAGCTCTATAATCAATAAAAATGTCAGTAATTGGATAAATTACCAATGGAAATGTTATACTGACTTGGCTTTATAGTTGTTTTTTGACCTCTTAATTGGTATTGAAGCACCATTAGTAATCATCACCAGTGTCTCTACTAACGGCTATTTCTAGATTCATTTTATGGTTATTAATACTATACGCATACCAACTTGACAAATGGTTTTGAAGTTTACGCCTTTTTATTTCTTTGTTTACCATGGACATGCAGTGTTAATTAGATATCTGAATATGAAGCAGTTTTAGGTTGTCATACTAACATTGGTTTGTCTGCTAAGATATGTCGCCTTTTTTTCATGTTCTTGATTTTCATCCCTTTTATACTGAACTACTTGAAAAGTTTTTTTTAAATCCTGGACAGTCTGAACTCCTTGAGTTCGAAAGTAATGAAACTTAACTTTCTTTACGAATACCAGTTTATGGATTAATAATAGTTATTCACTGACTGTTTGCCTTTTTACGAATTTTTATGATACCATTTGTAGTTATCTAATTCCTTTTAAACCATTCTTATACTTCGGCTATGTTTTATATATATATCTATTTAAATATAATGAAGGTACATATCGTACGTAGCTATCAATAGATTCATCCTGAAAATACACGGAAATCGAAACATTCTGCTAGTTCATAGAGGAAGTCGGGCAATACCTGCTATTTGACACTTCTCTTATAACCAGTTTGCCCTAGGGTGACACTTTTCACAAAAATCCATTACTGCAGCTCCTTTCCTTCACGAGTTTGTTCATATCAGGTCACAGTCTCGAAAGTTTTTGACGTGGCTGTCCTTTATTTGGGCACATTGGGGAAAATGAAGGTAGCCAATTATGGATGCTTGTTCAGAACTAACAACTGCTTCACGAGTTAATCAGTGGAGGAACCAATAGAAGATTTTACAGGTGAACTAGAAAAAAATCATCGTATCCTCTGGCAAACGTAAAGTAAAATGTAATATATTGCGTACATATTGTGCAGTATAGTTAATGGAAAAAGTTGAGCTACATAAATTGCCTCGCTCTCCTCACATAAAAAACTTAAACCTAGGATCGCATATGTTCGGAACTCTACGGAATTCTTATGTTAGAGAATGCGTTATATATGAAAATAATATTGCAACATATAATTTAACCATTTAAAGCTATTTTTCTGAACTATGGTATTTAGAATATCCAAAATTAAGCCTCTATCTCATAACATGCATGAGTTAAGCCATTGTTTAGGTAGTAGATTAATTTCATGATCTGGTTATAAGACAATAAATGGCTTAAAGTTCCAATCCTTGTCTAGAGCAGTGTTTCTGAAATATTCTATCCTTAGCCCACCTGTGGTACGACAGGCTAACAGCTTTCTGTGACGAGATTCACGTTAAAAAAATTAGGAATATCGTCAAAATCTGTATCACGAATGGCATTGTAATTTACTTGGCAATAGAAAGTGAGTCTAATAGCTGACTGCATATCATTGAAGCGTCATTCAAAGCTATAGCTAATAAATATATTTCATACATAATACCTGGTCAATGTATAAACATTGACCAGGTATTATTCTTGTGATTATGCTGTGAAAATTTCAACAGCATTCTTTTCGAAAATGTCAACAAAATGGAGAACAGTATCATTATTAGACTAATGTGGGCTATAAATTCACTTTAGTAAATGACACAAGTTTTAAACGTTCATTTATAAAGAAGGGTTGTGAAAAGTATAGCCATCCGTTAATTGATTGATTAATAACAGCGTGAAAAATTACGCCTCGCTGGCCCAGATCATGTACCGTATTTACTCGGATATAACTCGCACTTTTTCCCCAAAATGAAAGTTAAAAAATCATGGTCTGAGATATATATGCGGGAATTTTCGGAAATTAAAAAAATTAGGAAAAAGCTAAATCGACATTTATAATTAAATCCTCAGTATTCATTATAATTTATAATTGCTCACATTTATTAAATGAATGCATTTAAATTTTAATTATCAACGTTATTTACACGATATATTTGAATATTTAGAGACAATGCTTCTGTAATTACTCGCAAATTAAAACAAAAAACAAGCATCTGCCGAAATAGTGTCATCTTCGCTTCCATCCAGGGCATTAGAGATGGCGATTTTTTGACATGTTCATTGCCAAGCACGCGATATCGCGCGATGCGAGCCCTCACCAAACGGCCGATCACGCGTTATCGCATGGACGTCATTAACTAAATAAAAAAATAAAAAAAAAGTTGGCTACCACACGAAATTCCAATTTTCAGCTTGGCAATGAATGTGTTAAAAGAGCTCTTGACAATTATTTCTGGCGAAATCGTCTAGTCCGTATAGAATCTAAACCTCACCTCATTCACCGCTCCATCCCTGCGCAATCTAAGATCGAGTAGAAGTCAATGCTCTCACTCCCATATTTCTTCTACTGGTTGCTTCCATCTCTATGCATATGATTGGTGCGATATTAACAAAAGATCACGCGATTCAACGACAAAGGCAAGCCGACGATTGCTGAGTTGAAATGCTGATTCTCAACCGAATTCCGAAATATCTGAAACTGCCATAACATTCATTATCTATTTCTTACAGTTTTAAACTTTTTTCGGGTGCGACGTATAAGAAACTTTAATTTCTTTTTTCGTAAAGTAAAATCAGGGGTACGAGGTATACGCGAGGGCGAGTTATATTCGAGTAAATACGGTATCAGTGTGCCGTGTATCATATTAGAGAGTGATTTATTTTTTCAGTCTGGTTCAAATTCATACCTAAGATAACATTCCGTTAATGTTTTCACTTTCATATTTAATCTACCATCAAACCCACTGTTTAACTGTAATTTTACTATCCTTTTCGAGATTAAAGCCGTATGATAGTGCTCATATTTATTGCAGATCTCACTGTTGAAAGTAAAAAAAAAATCTATGCGATTTTCAGTTTGGCTGAATATTACTTGAACAGAAAAAGAACTTCCCCCCAATACTAATAATTATGCTGCACACAACAACCGATCTGAACAGCACTGCTATTATGAAAATGTTATTTTTCAATGGCTATTGTTTTCGGTAAACTTTTTAATAATCCATTATATAAATGACACTGTAGTATATCAATTTCGATGCAACAGATTTCTCGAATAGGAATAAAGCGAGCACTACATTATAAGAAGAATGACGCAGCTAAGTCAATCCATTTAAATAATCATTTTATGTTTCAAGATTTTAAGGAACCATATAAACCAGATTTCATAAATAAATAATTCTGTAATATGATACACGGCAAATTGATATATGATCAAGGCCAGCGAGACAAAATTTTCACAGTGCTATAATTAATCATTCAGTTGTTGGCAATAATATTTAACAATATGAGAGTATTACTTCACTTGTATCTTTAGACATATATTGGGTCAACTTTAACAAAACTCAGTATAAGAAATTCGTAATTCTCTTTCTCCTATATTCTTGGAATATAGTATACCATATTCCAATTGGAATATGTACTATCCAGAAATGCCATACTTAAGCACTTATTTGATTATTATGTTGTATTCAACTGCAATAAATTAATCGTATAAAAGTGTTTTAAAATCATAAACAATTAGGAAATGAAATCACTTATTTTATATCAAGGAGACAGATGTTTCACATAGAAAATCAAGAGATAAGAGCTTAAGATACCGCATACCTTAGAAGTTTTAAATGTTTTATTACCTTAAAATTCATTTCTGCCACGAGTTTGCATTTTTTTTCTTTTTATTAGTTCTTTTAAATGATTCAGTGGCCTGACTATTTCGAACTATTTGTTACCTTCAGCGATCAAATAGAGCAGTAGCTTAGTTTTGAAAGTTGTATTTTTTTAAAAGTGAAGTCCAAATTGTTATAATATTTTAATCAAAAACATTAGAAGACACTATTTTGGGGCAGAATTCGTAAAATAGGATTTTGAAGAAAGCGTTTAAGTTCAGCGTGAGTTCTGTGTAAATATCTTAAGTCTCCCCATTGTTTAAGCTGTTATGGGCGAAAGAAAGGGAGTGAGAAAGGAGACACAAGGAAAGCACGTAAAATATAAACTTATTTATTGCAGTACTTAGTAATTTCCGTTTGTCTTCAATTCCGGAGAACGATTTAGCTTCCCATTAAAACATTATCATAAATGAAATGCTTTCGGTGAGTTGCAGGGCGATTTTCCTTTACTCATGTGGTATAGTTTTCGGGTACGATAACATTGATTACATAGTTAGCAATTTAGTAAATATCTACTTTCAGTGAACAAAACTCATAAAGCGAACCAGGAAATTGTATACTTAAATTAAATAAAATAAGACATTACTCTGTAAGTTGCAGACGTAAGGGAGTAGAAGCTCACTTTCTGAGAAACCGTAGTTCAGCAGAATTAGTTAGAATTGTTCTCTCTTATTTATTTGTTTCAAAATTAATTTCATGTTTCTTGTAGAGAGCAACCCCTTGAACTGTGAAATACTATGATATTAATGGCATATCGTTTTTGGTATGCTTCATAATAAAAATAAAATAACACATACATAAATAGCACATACATAAATTCCAGTATTATCAATATCACTTGATATTTTTGTAATTTTTTGTATGTTAATTCTGCCTGATTAATTCTATCTGCATTTCACCAGGCAATCCATCAATCAGCATTTTTCGCCATTCAGAAGTAACAACTGTGTAAAATAGCCCGATTTTTTGCTGACCACAGTGCATTTTAGAGATGATAAACCCACATTTTGGAGTGGTAAACATTTTGTTCCCATACGAGACCGGAAAACTCACCTCAGTTGCAAGAAGTCTTTGTAAATGTTCCTCACATTGACGAAATTCAAACCTGGATCTTGCAAACTAACGAGTAAGCCAGAAAAAGCATATGCCACCTGTCTTTTTGGTATTTTCAAATTATAATAGTCACATATATAAATACGTTTACGGAATTTATTTCAGAAAACCAAATTTATAATTTTTTGGGGAAAAAACGGGTGAGCGAGTTATCCTTTCAAGTGCATGAATTCACAAATTTACTACGGAGATATTCTGACACAGAGAGAAAAACGTTGATTTTCACATGCAATTAAGTAAACTCATTTAATTCATCAATTAAACTAGATCTTAACGCGCCCAAATGTTAACGCTTTCGTCCTCCAAGGCTCACTTTACATATTGGATGCTATTTGGACTGGAAGCCAGAAAGGTTTGAAGTAGTAGCTAGTACGTTCTCGCTTAGTTAAGTTCGTCTCGCCCAACTTTCGTTATTGATCATACAAACCGCTGCATATCACCAAGTGTATACGCAGGAAAAACTAGTTGTTACATGGTAGCTCTTTCCTCTCGGAAACTGGTAGTTTTCATCTTGTCCAGAATATCACATTTAGTTTAAGGATACATAGCCTCAGCTGCTTTGATAATTTTCAAACCAATACCATTACATCATTCCTAACATCAGTCTTAATCGGGTATCAAGCAAACAAATTTATTAACACTTAAGAAGTTAGTAAAAATGAATATATAATACAGTAGTGATTCAGCAAATATGTAGTTAATACTTGTGATAATAATAGATAATAAAAATTATTATCACTATTATTATTAAGACACACCTCCAGGGACTCATTGAGAGAGGCCACATACTACACGCACCAGCTATTATACTTATTCTTGAATTCATTCACAATGCTTGCACTCACAACATCTAATGGCAATCTATTCCAATCATGCACAACCCTCTGAGAGAAAAATCTAGCCTTATCCCATTCCTATCGGCATTCATTCTCAAGGATACCCCTCTTGTCCTTTTCTCATCCTACGTGAATTGAGAAATTCCATCAATTGAAATCCTATATGACCCTTTCAGAAGTTTGTAAGTGTCAATTATATCACCCCTCTTTCTTCTGTTTGCTAGTGTCTGCAGCCTACAAATTTTCAATCTCTCCATCTCTTCATGATCAGTATTCCACAATCCTGATATCGTTTTTAACACTCTGCTTTGCACTCTCTCCAGTATATCAGAATCACAGCGAAGACCACAACTGCGCACAATAGTCCAAGTGAGGTCTTATTAAGGCCTTGTAAAGAGACAAAATGACATCTATATCTTTACATGTGAATGTTCGTTTCAGCATTGCAATTATCTTTTGAGTTGTATTTGCAGTCTTTGCTACATGGCCCCTGAACTTCAAATTCCTATGTACCACTCCAAGATCCTTAGCCTCATCAGTTTCTTCAAGAATAATATCACGAGTATGATGCGACGTTGGATATCTAATTCACGCTGAAGTGAATGACTTTACATTTACTGACATTGAACTGAAATCCATTTTCCCATGTCCACAATTCCAGCCTATTCAAATCATACTGCATATCAGCAGCATTCCTGATTACTCTACCTATCTTTCTATCATTATCAAATAGCCGTATGTCGCTTGTCAAATTCTTCCCAGTATCATTAATGTATAGATTGAATAACAGTGGACCAAGTACTGATCCTTGTGGTACACCGCTGGTTATTTTTTTTAATTTTTAAGTTAATTAAATTTTTTTTATTAATCTTTGTACTGATTATGAGCAGTACTACCCTTATATCTCGTCCAAACTTGATACAGGCCTAAGCCTTTACAAGTGTTTTACCTTATGCTTGTTCTAGTTATCATGGTAGTCATTCTCTGGTGACAACGCCATGCCACCAGTGTGCCCAGTAGGGCCCTCAAGGAAAGAACTTTTATATCCTTCTGCGTAAGCCCGAGCTATTTTAAATCCTTATAGCTATCCGCGCTCCATACGCCATGTAAAGAGATGGTGGCGATGGTAAACCGCGGAGTTGCCCCATGCTCCTCCTGTATCTTACCAACTAGATCTTGGTTATTCTTATAATAGTTTACCTTATTATTATTACTATAGGTTAGTAGGCGCCCACTTTCTCCACCTGGGCATCAACTACCCAAACTTCACCATCTATTTTAATCACTAAATCTGGCTTGCGCAAACCCGCGGAGGTCCTATAATGTGGTTCCACCGCTGTCTCCCAACCTTTGTTCTTAAAGCGGCTGTTCAGAATGGAGACCACGGCGTCATGCCTCTTTACGAGGACCCGATCGGTGCGGAAGCAACACTGAACTATATGAGACGATGTCTCACTGTAGTGGCAGCCAGCCCTACAGTTTGAGTCGTCACTACCCATCGAGCTGTGCGGTCTCGAGTGGGCAGGGCATCGATCCTCATCATGATAAGGACAAGGATCGATTGCCCTTCAATACAACAAGACTTTTGGCGGGCTAAAGGCTGGTCTCATTATCAAGGTCCCTTAATTGAGTCAGCACCCGCAGAACACAAGAGATGGACATCTCTGCTGTTGTTCTGTAGAAAGCCTCACTGCAGATAGGGGAAGAAGATAGTTCTAACTTTGCGATTCTGGACATCCGCAGGCGTGGGATCAGCCATCTAAGTGATGGAACCCCGAGCTCGCCATCCTTCACCTTCGGTTGGAAATATGCAGTAGTGGTGTCAGGCGGCTGTCGGAGGCATGATCTCACTGCTGAACAGATAGCCCTGTCCATTCGAGACAGTACCGAGATATGTCCTACCAGGCACCAACTTGTGGTAAATAGAGGTAGGAGATAGTGGGAAAGGAGAAACAGTCTTTGCTGGGGCTTGAGCGGAACTTTCCTCAAAGAAGCGATCCCAGCTTCTGGGATAGAAGACCCTCCCTTTGGGGTGAACATGATACCGAGGTATCTCCACTCTTCCAGGATGGTCAAAGCATGCAACTGGCTCCCGTGCAGGGAAAACTCTATAGTCTCGAACTTAAGCTTCTTGTCACAACCATAGGAGACAAGAGCTAAAGAGCAGGACTTTTCTACATTAATAGAAAGGCCCCGAATAGAGAAAAAGTCAACTGCCCGGTAAAGGAGTTCCTGCAAGCCTACATTAGTAGAGGCTACGAGAATAAGATTGTCCGCAAAGGCCATAGCATTAAAGGAAGAGAGTAGAGTGAAGAAAGTAGAGTGGCTACTTTCTTAGAGTAGAGTGAAGAAAGTAGAGTGGCTAGAAAGAGAGTAGAGTGAAGAAACTCATCTATGACGCAGTTAAAGAAAAGGGGAGATAGAGGATCACCCTGGCGAACGCCCCGCACTGCGGAAATAGAAGTCGCACGGGACCCTGTAGTGATAGTGATGGAGCTACCGAAGTATAGCTCCATAACATAGGAAAGAAAGGGTTCTGGATATCCAGCAATAGACAGCGCTCGAAAGAGAGCAGGAAGGGAGACGCTATCAAAGGTCTTTTGGAGGTCCAGGCGACGCTATATATATATATATATATATATATATATATATATATAGAGAGAGAGAGAGAGAGAGAGAGAGAGAGGAGTCTTAAGGCGGCGTCGGGAAAGAGAGAGAAGAGAAGAAAGAAGATATATATATTCTTCATGATAAAGCCGTCCGAAGGGACAAAAGCTCTCTGTCTGTAATCATGCTGTATATATTGCCGAAGTCGTTTGACTAAGATTTTATGATAGAGTCTAAGTATCACAGGGGACATTGTAATAGGTCTAAAGTCTGATGCACGGCTTGAAGTTTCTTTCTTCGGAATGAAGATAGTTCTTGAAGCGTGTAGGTATGGCGGTATTGCTTTACTGGAAAGGAGAATGTCTAAGTCTTGAAGAATCATCAACTGCACCTTTCTAAGCCTAGCCGCAGGAAAGCCATCAGGTCTGGATGCGAAGAAATTGGATGGAAGAGCTGTTTTAATCTCCTAGATGGAGACAGACTGGTATATCTGAAGGGCAGGAATGGACCTCAGTATTGTAAAGTGGTCATCATCAGGGAAGTGTGGAAGCGGAGCAGAAAAGATTGTACTCCCGAATTTAACAAAATCATCATGGAAGTCTGCTAGAGATGGAGGGGAAGCACCGCCAAGGATGGTCTTGGCACATTGCCCTCTATTCTTTTTATAGAGGGCCTACATAGGCCCTCTTCCTCTGCTTCCTATTTGACAAAGTCATTCTAGAATTAGACGTATACGTTGACGAGGCATCAATTGTTCGGAGAATTCAGCATGGAGGTAGTCATTTAACTGATCTGTGATATCCATTCCCAGAAGGTGAGTCTGGATGAGTGATATTTAAGAATTTGATGGTTATATTCCGGAAGAGGAGGATCGTCTAGAGATGATGTCAGTCTTGAGAATCAAAGCCTCTTCTTCAACATCAGGATGGTGATGGTAAATGGAGAGGCAGGGATAGGAGATAAGGAGATATTACCTGTCCCTACCTGTGGCGGATGGGCTGCCAATTCTTGAACTAAGGCTTTGAAACTGGCTTTTTGTCTATGACACTTGAATGGCATCCAAAGATAATGGGAACACCTTAAATAAAGCCTCATTGATGTTCTTTATCCCTCGAGCCATCAACTCGATTTCATGAGCAGCTAGGATCTTTTCTTCTTCAGCAGTCCAACATGCTTTGACGCGTTCATTTCTTATTGCTGCGTTGGCTTTGACTGGATGTTTTGAGGTGCGATATACGCCAAGGCCGACTGCTGTGTAGAATGCACGATCGCAGACCTGACACACGAAGTGTCTAAGATTTGGAACTCCTTGACCGCAGGAAAAAGCATGATGAGAACTTGAAGAAATGGGTTGATGACAGTCCTTGCAGAGCTTTCTTTTAATTTTCTTTCTGAGGACGCCACTGGGACGGGTGGCACGATCACCTCCAAACAAGAAACAGACATCTGGAATCACACTCGACGAGTTTCCTGGCTCTGTCCTATAAGAGTCAGCCTTCATCTGATGAGTTATTGCAAGCGAGGAAACTTAACCCTGGAAGGGAGGAATAGCGTAGCTGGCCAGTTAGTCACCCGAAGGTGTCCAGGAATTGCCCCTAGGAGGCCGCCTACTGCCGCACTTGCGACTTGCGTCTCAGGGTATGTGCAAGCCAAGACAACAACGCTTCGGATTCCCAAAATCTTGCAGACTCTTGCAGAAATCTCACATCCCCGGTATACCACTTTTTGATATGTCAGTCAGCCATCCTCTTGTCCACGCTAATATTCTATAATCCAAACCCATATTCTCTAATTTATGCAACAGTCTATCATGCTTTCCATTCCCGCAGAATCTTCCCTGCTCTGAAACTCAAAGAAATAGCCAGTTCAGCTGAACACTCTTTTAGCACATCCCATCAGTTCCTGTTGCTGAATTCTTATTCAGTTTGTGCAGCAGCTCTAATACCTCATCCTCATACACCTGAATGTATGAGGACGAGGTGTTATCAAGTGGTAATATCGAGATTGATAGTTCAGGAAAAAAATAGGAATGAAGCACACAAAATGGAATTAAGGTTAGAAGGAACTGTACGATGTGTGTAACCAAGGACCGTAGCCATACTGGTTAATATTCTGTATGTATAGTCATTTAAGTGTCTAGTGACTGTACCGCCTAAATTTGTATTTTTATAGTAATTGAGACATAATATATAATATTTAAAATAATTTTCTATAATATGCGTTTATAAAAGTCAACATTATTTAGTCCCATGTGGTAGTCTCTCGATATTTTTTCTAAAAGTGTGTCCTGATGTTACAGAGTCTATTTCATTAGGCAGTTTAGTGTAACTTTTTGTTGGTAAGTGCTCAAAAGATTTGTGAAAAATTTCTTTGTTTGCCTTAGGAACTACCAACAAGTTCAGGCCATTACGTAAACTATTAGTCTACATCATATATAGAAAAATTTACAATGTTATTTCTTACATATAGTATACAATTGTATAGATAGTTTCTTTAATGACAGCATTTTAAGAATGACCAACAGGTCACTGTTGAATATGCGAAGAAATTAGTAATGACAATAGCTCTAATTATTCTATTTTGTATTTGAATCAAAGGACGCAGATTGTTGTAGTAATCTCCGCCTCAACAGGTGAAATAAATATTTAAAATAGATGGAAAGGATTACTGATATCCGGTGGGACTAAACTGGAAGTGTGCATTGAGGGTAGCATAAAGTGTGCAAGTAACAACTTAAATTCTAACTCCAGAAATTTTCGACTTTGAGTAATATATAATTAAAAAAAAAAAAAAATGTTTACTCCGTAACTCGATGGCTCAGAATCAGGCAGAGATTTCTTCCCTGTGGCAGAAATCTCTGTGGTTTAGGATTCAGAATAGTAACGACCACACCATTCTTCTGTCTTATGAAGTTTTCGAGAATATTTAATTTGAAAAGAAAAAGTTAAACGTTCGAGAAAACTCCTGAAGATACATGCGTATAGTCCACATTTCTTACTAAAGGAAAGCAATACAATTATTTATTATCAGTATGCATGAACACACGGTTGCGTATTATAAGTTGACGCAATAGCTCAACGATAAGTCTCAAGACTCCGTAAGATTAGTAACGTTACACTACCATGTTTTCTTATTATTTTGATATACCCGAATCACAGACTACTCTACTAAACATTTTCAAGTATACAGACACACATACACATTTCATCAAGTTATAGATGATTATGTATGCACCCATATTGATATACGCACCTCCGGTAAGTACTATATAATCCTTGAGTTGCAACAGTGCTCTTATAGATGATTAAATATCCTTTGTTATAAGGGAAGGAACGATGTCTAGATATATAACGCCGCTGACTTTCTCGTACACTAGATAGACTAACTGAGATAAACAGTTATTATCTGTAGCTACTGGTCGATGACTTCAGCAACACATTAACAGGACGCTTCGCCACTAACGAAGAAAGCGTTTGTGTTAGCATTCAGAAGGAAATTAGAAGGCTATGAAGTGGAAGTGCTCGTATACTTTATAGCCTATTTCCTCCCCATTGGTGGGATAGTTTTAATGTAGCCTTAGCGCAGCTAGATTCAGCAAAAGTGATGTCTAGTAATCGAACTTTGGTGGACATTAAAATGGAGAGAAAATTAGATTAATGCCCGGATGAATACGTTGATGGCTTTATGTCTCCACTAATTAAGATGGCTAGAAAAATTTGCCCCTACATAACGGAATGATCAAGTGACGTGAAGCAGCCGCTGGGGACGATTATTTTTAACTAGAACCACAATTTAGATAAGTCTACTTGTAATGGATTTCTTAAGTTTTATAACCCCGTGAATTTTCTTTACAAGATAACAGAATACATAGATGTTTTTCTGATTATATGAAGGATAGGGTTGGCTGCAGTCCAACCGATTGTAGAACATACTGCTCTATATACAAGAAAACACTTTAACCTTTCACAAATACTGAGTCTAAAATTAATATTTTAAATTGTTGTCGCCCCCAAAAAAGCCCAGCTTTTTTTCTCTTAACTCATGAAGGAACTCTTGTGCAGACTGATTTTTCCTGCAATGGAAATGTTAATTTTATTTACCCGATTAAACGTTGAATTTTGAAAAAAGATCCTCAGCAATATTGTTCCCGTTGTTTTTATATTAAGTACTACACATTATTTGAATGACGCTTAGAAAATACTTTGTTGCCGTTTAATACTAGATTTAAAAAAAAATCGTTTCTCAGCGGATTCGTTCATCGAATGTACGTTTTTTCATCTATTCCAGGGCATGTTTTAGAAGAAAAAAAAAACATAACGAAACAATAAACCGGTTACATAACATGCTAGCAGCACTAATTTGCTAATACGGAGTTTTTTTTCTTTCAGGTTTTAGATTTTTATGCTAATTAATTAATCCTTGATGAGTCTTGACTCCAGGAGCTCTTTGTAAATAATTACTTGTTCAATGTGATTCCTGCTCAATTCCACATTCACATATATGAAATACTTTTTTATACAAGAGAAAAGAATTCAACTTGAAAAGCAAAGATACTAAGAGTTTTGAGCAAATTTTAGAACTGGGTACCCAGCTCTAGCAAAGCATTTAATAGCTACTTTTAGGATATGTGACTTTTTTTTATATTTTGAAAGAGGAATGCTTTGAAAAAAATTTTCGTTGTAAAATAAGTGATTTAAATAGTTAATACGATCTTTCTTTGAGAGTGGCAAAAGAAACAATTAATAGAAGAGCAAGAGGTTTAGAAAAATATTTATCGAAATGGATAATTTTTTGTTTTTCTCTGAAAAACATAATGCCAATATCATAAAGCCATTCAAAATCTGAATTGAAAATTGAACTTGCATAAAATTTTTCATGAATTATCAGTACTTGTTCATCCTGCTGACGAATATAATAATTAATGACATAATGGTTGCTTCAGAGTTCCGGAACATTTTTTTTAAATTCGTGTCCGTTATGAAACTAGATGTAAATATAACCGGCAAGTATAAAAATGGCCGGAACAGCAAACAGAAGAGGAAACCGAATGGGTCAATTTGTAAATATAATAGAACGTAAAAGAGCACATATGCAGGAATACGGAAAACATCAGTTGAATTCACAATAAAAAAAGCTACAGAACAAATAAAACAATTCAGCTATATGAGCACGATTTTACTGAAGATAACCGATTACATACGAAATAGAATAAGCACCCGATATGGTAGCGATTTAGTTGAAAAATTTTATACTGAATAAGAGAAAAAGACGGTGATGAAACCAGTTTTTATCCTAATGGATCCGAGAAGTGGTTATAAATAATACAGTGGATCAAAGACTAGACCATAACTGTGAGAGCTCTGAGAAAAATTAGTGAAGTGAACAGATGGCATTAATACCAAAATCCTATTGAAAATGAAGATGTTTGGAAAGAACGCGACATTGTTAGTATTAAGAAATATATGAGCAAAGGTAATCTAAGGTGGTACGGCCACTTAAAACGGAATGAGAGAAGAAAACTCACAAAGGCAGATGTTGATGGCAGGAAACAATCGAGATATCTAGATGGAATGATGCATTAAAAGTGCCTAAGAAGACTGAAATGTAAGATATTTGACACTACTGGAAAAATAACGCCTTTGGTATGGAAAAAATGTTATGAAGTTAGTGATACTGTAATATGTGATTATTAGTGCTGTTATATATTGTATCCTCTTGGAAGTAATATTAGGAATATGTACTTCAGGAATGGCTCAAGTATTCGTATTTAATTTTTTTTTGTTCAAATCACTACATATTTTACTAAGTAAAATTCAGAGAGGTTTTTAAATTATATTAAACCACTATTTTAATAAAAATATTATCATACTTTCTAGAAAATCTAAGGGAAAAAAGGTTCGTATTTTAGGAAAACATTTCGCAAAGACAAATTGGACTTGGTAGTCGCATGCAACCTGTTTAGTGAATTGATGATCAAACTTCATTAATTTAGTAAAGTATGATCTTTTTTCTGATGCACGAAAGAAGCCCTGTGCGTATGAGACCAGTTAACTCACCTGTAGTCGAAAGAGACCAGATAAAGGTTCCTCACGACACGGACGGGAATCGAACTCAGGTCTTTCCTACCAAAGGGTTTCGTCTATACCTACTGAGCTACGGAGGTTATATAGCACCAACTAACATCCATTAAGAGTTTTGGGAGGTATTGGATAAGGAGATCGCATTAGTTAAGCTACAAGGATGATTACCCAATCTCTACTACTCTAAAATACATAATATTCATTTATAAGAATGTTATAAAAAAGAAAACGCAACCTGCACATAATAGTTATTTAACTGATAGCATTTACGTAAACTTTGTTTCTCACATAGAAATCAGTTACTGTAGAATGAGTGATATCCGTTAAATAATTCCATAGATTGCATTTTCAAAGAATATGAATATTGATATTTACGTACTTTTCATAACTTAACATAATTAAATCAATGTTTTAATAATAATAATAATAATAATAGAAAAAGGAAACAGTTTACTGACCTCTACTTTTGTCACAAGATGTCATTCTTTATATGATATTCTGAATGTATGCAGTGTAAGGCTGTTTAATATTCACATATCACAATGTACAATAGTAAAACTATTCAAAATGCTACAGTTATATGGTGCTAATAGTGCAATATTGCTTCAATATGTTAATTTGCTTATTATGAGGAGTTCGATTTGCCATGTTAGTATGAATTAAGAGAAATGGATGCCCAGACTTTTCTGCTTGTCTTGTACAACGTGGTAAACAGATATTTCCAGCACGCTAACAAGTGTCATTCGAAAAAAAAGCAGAAATTAACTTTCAGTAATAAACTAAGTGGTTAAAAGACAAACTAGGAAAATATCTGTAGCATAAATAAATTAAATTAATGTATTGTAATTATTAAATTATAAGAGAACAAATATAAATTAGTTATTTACTCCTTATAGAAATATTTCATAAGCTTAGTTTAATTAATATGTTTAGTTTTTATTAAAGATTTTTCTTGTTATTGTATTATTCAACGGATTGACCAGTGTAAATTCCTCCATGTGCAGATTGGCTCTGTTCTCTGAATATCTTTTGGTATTAGATAACTTTCCATTGCTAGGTAAGAGTACACTGCTTACGTTGGTCTTGAAATAAAGATATCATTTTTGGTCTAGCGATTACTAACCTTGTGTCATTTAAATGTAAAGTGCTAAATGTGCTATAGTTTAACCATTTTGAGGTGAATTTTTTTAAATAAAATTACGAAATTACTCAAGAGCATAATAGCAAACAATGCTAATGCTATCAAAGCCGACTAATTTTTGAGTGGAGCTGCTTTGTTAAAGTATTCTTATTCTGCCCTTGTGCCCAAGCTAGTATATCATGAGCTATTTTGAAATGCTTTTTGTAGGTGGCAAATATACTCGCAATAATTTACACGCGATGTGTGCAGCTTATTGCTTTTATCCAAGGTTTCCTCATTATTTCTAGTCACAGTAAATTATCCAACTTGAAGACAGTTGCTTCACCTAGACTCTATATCTCAACTTACGGGTATCGTTAAGTTGTTGGTGGAGGGGAATAATAATTATAATATCATTATGTTTAATTATTATCTTGTTTCTCTACTCTGCTTAAACATCATCTTAATGGAAGTAACTCTATTAACTGCTTGAACTTCATTAAGGTTAATGGAAAATTTAAGCAGATATATGAAGTAGAATCCACCGTATTTTAATAGAACATTAACTGTTACTCGCAGCTAATGGCCGCGTGGAAAGAAGGCATCATCTGTTGCATGAGGTAATGTGCTAAACTTATTGCCATAATGCTAATTTTTTTAGTTTTAGAAACTTCCAGAATTTATTTGTTCTACATGAGGTTATAAACAATGCATGTTGATTTATAAGTGTTTGTGCACTGAATACAAT